>NC_090175.1:29109233-29281733 GCF_024679245.1 Pseudorasbora parva
TTCCTTAATATTCACTTGTGAGTGCTTATATAAGTATCATTATTCATTAAAAAGATTAGGATGCAAGTTATTTAAGTTTTGAAAATTCACATTTAAAGAAATCTAGTGTTTGATCATCATATCTAAATATTTATTAGAATGCAAAGACTGCAATATATTTTTGAGCAACTAGATTAGATACATGTATATTTATTAAAGAGCCATAAGGCACCTAATGGCATTACAAATAAACATTAATATTTTTTAGCCACAAAATGACTCTAATTTGCCTCTTTGAATTGGAATTCTCTATTTTAATATTAATTACTACACTAATTGTAATATAAATTTTAGAAGAAATACAAATATTAGAAGAAAAATATTTTAAGTGGTCATTTATTGAAAATAATTGTTGCACAAATAGTATTTAGTACCAAAAGATCTCCTCAAAATATTCAATAAATATAATTTAATGAGTATGAGTGTGACCTATTAGTAAGGAATACCTGAGGGCTAAATACAAGAATAACATTAATGTTAACAATGTTGAATCTCTATCACTCTCCATAATAAAACGATCCTGTAAATATGGCTGACTTAATAATCAATACAGACTAACACTATGCTGTACTGTTTACCAAAACTTGCAGCAAACATCTATATGGTGAAACTGTTGTGTATCCGCTTAAGCCATTTACATTCATTGGCACGGCGCTAGAAGTATTGAGCGCTCATGGGCCACGTGACCAGCGCGCACCGCAGGGAGACGAGAGCATTCAACTCCGCAACGCCTCTGGCTTTAACATTATGCCACATTAGCGCCAAAACGCTATTTATTGTTTGAATTTCATTAAAACACATTAAAAAAATTAAAGCTTATAGCTTTGTTTAATATCAAAAGCAGGTTTGGCAATTTGGCGTGAGATTGAGTTGGGCGGAGTGAGAGCGTGAGACAGAGCCTTAAAGCGTGAGAATCACGCCAGATGCGTGAGAGTTGGCAACCCTGGGTCATGTGTGGGGACTCTGGGAACAGTAGCCGTAACTTTGGAAAAACGAATGTGAAATGTGAATTAAACCCATTTTAAAAACTGCATCAGGCTACACTAACAAATATGATAGGATTATTAGAGGCTGTCAATGCGTCATTTTATTTTCCCGCGGTTGCAGAGACTTCTTGACATAAATGACAAATGACATAGACTTCTTTTTTTGCTTCAAAACAAATATATTATTTATTGTTATTTATAGGCCTACATATATGTGTATGCAAAATATAACTTAAATAAAGCCTAACAATTTAAAAGAACATTAGTAGGTTAAGGGTAAAGTGGCCTGAGTCTGTGTGTAAAAAGGAAACATAATTAGGTGCATAAGACAGGTGCATTAGAACAAAAATAATATTTTCTAACAATAAAACTGTTGGACAATATAAAAAAGAACTGATATTCAAAGTGTGTTGTTTGAGTGGTTTGAACAAGCGTAAAACATGTTTTACTCAAATAAAGTGAAAGATATAATAATTGAGAAAAGGGATCCTGTGACCATTACTGACTTAAAAAATAGCCTATGTGTATGTCTTTTTTATTTTATTTTTTTATTTTTATTTTACATTATTATGAGTCAAAATCCTCATGTTTTTTAATTGATAAGACTGCAAAGATTTTTTTTTTCTGTTTTATGATGGTAGAGTTGACAAACAAAAGCTCAAACAGTCAACACAAGGTTTTGGATAGATTTGAAAGTATTAACTTTTTTATGTATTATTGTTTCATAGACAAGTACTGTAACTTACCTAAACTGACAGTCTAAAATAAAGGTATGAAATAAACTGTATGAGGTGTTGTTTCTGCAGGCGTTTAAAAAAAAACATAGTTTTAACTATATTGTAATTTGATTATGAAAAGGTCTAAGACAAGCATTGATAACCTAATAAGATGAACTACGTATGATTAGAACCCATTTTTCACTACATTATGTAACAAAATATAATAGGCTATTATCAGAGGCTATATCAGGCTATATAATTTCCCTGCGGTTTCAGAGTGATTTTTCAGATGGCATAGGCTACAGCTCAGATGATTAGCTCCAAAAATGTGAAATAATAATTGTCAAAAGTTAATTCTTCATGGAATGAGTATGCCATTAGGTCATAAAAGACTAAGTACACATTCTTAAATATATTTTTTGTTTGAAGTCTAATGTTACGTATGTGTGAATGTGAGTATTCTATTCGCTGGAGTATGTGCAATAGTTCTTGGCTGAACGAAACGAGCAGCTGAAAAACTGATTGTTAAATTATTGCAATATATCGCAATAGATTACAGAACATATAACAACATCTACATACCACAGTCAAGTAGCCTCCACTTATTTGTGCTCTAAAGGATGTAGAATGAATCAAAGTCAGATGTGCAAATAAAAAACAAAAACAAAAAAACAACATTGGTACTTGTTACAAGTGAAATGCTATAATCTGATCATGGAAAGTGAATATATATATATATATATATATATATATATATATATATATATATATATATATATATATATATATATATATATATATATATATATATATATATATATATATATATATATAATCAAGATTTATGCTTTTCAGTTAATAGCAAAATTACATCAAATTGAATAATCCTTATGTAAAACATGTTCAATTCAATTTGATGGAATTTTACTATCAACTGAAAGCCTTATGATAATCTGTTTATTTCTTTATCCAATAAAGTATTTGCTCAATAAAACATCAATATGCACAAAAGAAGTCTATCTGACCAATAAATGTTGAAGAAGGAGATGTGAAGGAAGCATACACGCTTGTGTGTGTCTGACTCTAGATCTGAAGCAGCACAGCGGAACAACTGAGCTTCAGAAAGTTTGTGGGAAAATTACACATTATTTACAATTAAAAAGAAGACTATTAATACAAGTATAAGACTGCAAATAAACACTGTAAATAAGAAACATAGTTGTGTTTACTAATTTTTCTATATTGATCACTTTATTTTGTCTAAAAAGATGGATAGTTTGAACAAATGTTATTTTTTCTATTTTGCTACCACTTGATGGCAGAATTGACTTCACAATCATAATCTCAAACGGTTGTTCTAAAATAAAATGAAATCAGTTGTATGAAGTGTTGTTTCTGCAGGCATTTGTAAATGAAAGAGTGTAGCTTCAACTATATTACACTATGATGCTGTGATTTCATCATGTAGAACACCCATCAACATTATTTTGGACTAATATTCCTGTCAGCCAGATTTTTAGATAAGCTGAATGAATAACACTGCTCTGATAAAGAAATGATTCTCTTGATTCTCTCTTATCAATGTTTAGGTTTCCTTTTGTGGGTAAGAAATGTTAGAAATGTGTTTGTTTGACAGGATTATGTTGATTTAAGATCAAGTCCTTATCATAATCACTTTCACAGTAAGTCAATGCACATTTGTTTCGCCTCACAGAGATATAAAGAAAAAGAGAGGGAGAGACTTCTACAATTTTCATGAATATTCCCCTTGAGGAAGTTGTGTCATCATCAAAGATTAAAATAGCCATCCCAGCACTGCAGAGGCCGATTCATTGATACAAATCTGCTGTGTGTAAATTCCCCTACATGCCTGACTGAGAAATATAGATTGATAACAGGCACATTTGTTTCCACATTTTCAGAACTGGTCGAGGATCAACTGATTTGTATTCTGTGGAACATCTCTAATCAATTGAACTCATTAGTTGATGGGTAGTTTGAAGGCACGTGGGGGACACACTCACACTGCAGGCTGTGCTGTGGATGCACAGTGGATCTATAGATTTTTCTTTGTGGAGTCATTATCAAGTTTGTCATTGATATTAATCAGTGATTTTACAACTATACATCATGTTGATATTAAAAAGCTGATAATATCAAGCTTGATATTAAAAAGCCAAACTTTTATACTTACCCATAAGAAGGAATTATAACACAAATCTTCCAGAAGAGTAATGAAGTTATAGCTTGTTCATCATCAGTGTTATGTGACAGTGTTAAGTGAGTGTGATGTAAGGTTTCTGAAAGCATGGCCCTGGGGCAATTTGTAGGTGCTTTCACAAAAGAGAGGAAGATGAAGGGATTTGGAAGTAATTGGACTCTTAGCTCATTTCAACTGTCCCTTTTACTGGGCACAATTAACTTCAAGGGGAGGTAAAAATGGATGCAAAAGCACACATTTCCTAATTTTTTTTTGAACATTTCACATTATATTTCATGTCTTGTGAAGTGAAACACTCTAAAAAAAAAAAAAAACGGTGCTATATAGTACTAAAAGTGGTTCTTTGGCTTGTAATCATAGGGGAACCACTTTAAGTGCTTTATAGCACCACATCTTGGTGATTCAGTGGTTCTTCAGCAGTTCTTCAGCAGTTATTTTGGGATGACTGAGATTACGTTACCATATACAGAACCTGTTAAGCCCCTGTATGGTTCTTCAGCGGTTCTTCGCCAGTTCTTTGGGATGACTGAGGTGCTATATAGCACCGTTACCATATACAGAACCTGTTAATCAATCAATCAATCAATCAACTTTATTTATATAGCGCTTTTACAATCACGATTGTGTCAAAGCAGCTTCACAGTGTCAAACAGGATAATATTGCGACAAAATTAGATTTGGCTGTACAGTCGTACTGGAGAAAACAGTGATGTTATCAGCTTATTTTAATTTATCATATAGCGACAATGTTGGCAGATCAGTATTATAGTTTATAGAATTAAATAAGACCTAATTCATACATTTTATTTGTATAATAAGTTGAATAACTTTAATCATATTTTTAGTGTCCCCAACTGAGCAAGCCAAGCCAAAGGCGACAGTGGCAAGAAACCAAAACTCCATCGGGTTGTTAAGTTGTTGTTAAGCCCCTGTATGGTTCTTCAGCGGTATTTCAGTGGTTATTTGGGGTGGTAAAGGTGCTATATAGCACCACTGCTGTACAAAGAACCTTTCAAGGCTCTTTAAAGGCTCTTTAAATGCCAAAGAATGCCGTTTAGCACCATTATTGAGGAAGATATAAAATGCAATATGGCACCTCTTATGGGTTCTACATAGCACCATTCGACAGAGTTGCTGTAGAGCACCTTTGAAGATATGGTGCTATTTGGCACCAAAAGGGGTTCCCATGTGATTACAAGCCAAGAACCACTTTTAGTGATAAATAGCATCAATTTTGTGATACCTTTGTAATACTTTTAAACTCCCCTGTAAATGCCGCATCAACACAACATCCTCAATAAACCTGTCTCTGGCAGGACGACTCCAATCTTTAGAATAATCTTACGAATATCTATTTATCTAATATGACATCTGACCTGTAAAGCTGCCAGAATAATAATCATACACTGTTTGTTCGTCGGCCAGAGGAGAACTGGCACCCCGACTGAGCCTGGTTTCTCCCAAGGCTTTTTTTCTCCATTCTGCCCCTGAACAAGTTTTGGTTCCTTGCACTGTCACCTTTGGCTTTTGGCATGCTCAGTTGAGGACACCTAAATTTCAACAATATTACTGATCTGCCCGTATTGACACTATATGATAACTGAAATTGGCTGGATAACATCACCGTTTTCTCCAGAGTGGCTGAACAGCCGAATCAAATTATGCTGCATTATTTTCCTGTTAACACTGAAGCTGCTTTGAAACAATTGGACTTGTAAAAACGCTATATAAATAAAGATAACTTGACTTGACTTTGTGTGTGCAACAGACCCAAATTTATAGTGCCCCTTTTAATGTTTTTGGAAAATTCCTTTACATGCAGTGTGTGATAGCTGTTTGTGATTGTAAATGTTCTGCAAATTTGTAAAGTCAAAAGTGCATTTCCATAAAGTTGTTGTCTCCCAAAATAATCGACTCTAAACTGTCTAAACAAGAGTCTGTAATTCAAATCCTTCTGCGTTACGGTTCTGTGTCACTAGAAAATACATAATGCCTGCCTATGTTGTAGGATCGGCGACAGGGGGTTTCATCATTTCAACTTGAGGGAGAGTAATGATGACAAAATGTTCATTTTTGGGTGAATATCCCTTTAAGTAGAAGTACTGCGAGAATGTTCACACATGAATATACACAGACTCATGTGCTGTCTGAATGATTTATGTTCCTTATTGTAGTGACTGCAACATCTGGATCATGCATTGGATCCCCTAGCAAATGAGATGGTAAATCTATACCCAGGAGATATACTAGGTCTACCTACTTTACTATTGACTGTAAAATAAAAACCTGAAACTGAAATGACCTTCCAAAAGTATAATATAAATCTATTAATAATAAATCAATTTGAGTAAAATATTAACTAATGTTTAAAAAATAAGATCAAAAACATGCTGTACTCATGGTAAAAGGATCAGTAGAGAAAGAGAGCAGCCATGCATTGCAAGCATGTAAAATCATTTGCAGGATCATGTTGGATGGGGTTTTCCCCCAGCTGGGATGCTGCACTGTTGAAATGGAAGTGTGTAACCCAGTTTTGGTGATGGATGTAACTCAAGTGCATCAAGCTGAGGGTCCAATTCCTTGCCCAGATCTCATTACACAGAGAAAGCAAGACAACCTTACACACACGAAAACTGCAGAGATGCACCATCCTGCCAATAACAATCTCAATGCCTCAGGCAGTGTCTGTTTGGTGGATGATAGCAAATGTGATATTTAAGTTGTTCAATAAATCTCAATGTCTGAGTGTGAGAATTAGGTGTGTGTGTGTGTGTGTGTGTGTGTGTGTGTTCATGTTTTTCTATCCCGGTGGCAACCTTATGCACACTGACTCATGGGGACTTGTGTCACTGTGGGGACCTAAATTGTGGTCCTCATGGGTACAAAAGTTTATAAATAATTCAGAATGAATTATTTTGAAAATATACATTTGCATAAAGTTTTGTGTGATGGGCAGGTTTAGGGGTAAGGTTAGTGTAAGGGGATAGAATATACGGTTGGTACATTATAAAAACTATTATGTCTATGGATAGTCCCCAGAAAGATAGAGCGCTGTGTGTGTGTGTGTGTGTGTGTGTGTGTGTGTGTGTGTGTGTGTGTGTGTGTGTGTGTGTGTGTGTGTGTGTGTGTGTGTGTGTGTGTGTGTGTGTGTGTAATATGAGGACACAAATGTGTATAATGACATGGGTATGACATACAAATATGGGTCATGTCCCCATATTTCAAAATGCTTATAAATCATACAGGATGAGTTTTTTGTTTTTTGTTTTTGAGAAAGTAAAAATGCAGAATGTTTCCTGTGATGGGTAGGTTTAGGGGCAGGGGCAGTGTAGGGGGATAGAAAATACGGTTTGTATAAAAACCATTGCGCAATATCTCAATGATATTTTACAATATCAAAACCATGGAATGTCCCCACATTTCACAAAAACAAAGGTGTGTGTGTGTGTGTGTGTGTGCGTGCGCGCGCGTGCGTGTGCGTGTGCGTGTGTGTGTGTGTGTGTTTGTGTTTGTGCAGCCTGATAATCCCTACGTTATGGCAATATGGCAATATCCAAAATCCTTGTCCTTGTGGGGACATTTTTAGGTCCCCATGAGGAAAACATCTTATAAATCACACGAAAGGAGTTTTCTTGAGAAAGTAAAAATGCAATCCTAAAAAAGTAGGATGTACAGTTTGTACAGTATGAAATCCATTACGCCTATGGAAAGTCTCCATAAAACATGGAAACACGACACGTGCGTGCGTGCGTGTGTTTGTGTGTGTGTGTGTGTTTGTGTGTGTGTGTTTGTGTGTGTGTGTAGAAGAGGGGTGCTTTCAACCTAGATATAGTTATTGCTACAGGCTTAGGTTTATATTAAAAGGTTCCCCCTAGTTCACATGCCAGATTCAAAGAGCATCCAAGGAGGGAATGTTCAGTCAGAAACAACATATTCGTCACAAATCCTGATCTAATTTTACTCTCCGTTTCTATGCTTTCATCTTCTACACAGCAGAGGGCAAGTTTATCTCATGATGTATTGTCACCATGAACCCTGAGGCAGAGCTCCACACATCCAGGGGGCCTCTGTATGACACATTTTATTGTTCACATGCAGGGTGCCTGAAATCATAGGACATGATATGTAAAAATACAGATGAAGCTTTGTTGTTGTCATCATAAAATGAAAAACTTTTAAAGCGGTGTCCTTGCTGTGACACAGAAGCATCAGCTGCATGAGGTGATGTAAAAACAGAAATAAAAACATAAAAGAGACAGCTGACATAAAGGTGAATTCATTTGTTCATGAAGAGCCTTGGACTTTCTGACACCTATTGGCATATATTCATGATACATTTTTCCATGTTTTCCATGTTACTTCCAATATAGTTTGTGTTATTACAAGACTGACTGATTTATTAAGACAGGGCTGAAATTATTGTATGATATAACTGGTCATGTGATGTCAGAACACATAAAACATTATCTTTTTAAAAATAGAACCAATAGAAATATTAAAAAGATCTCATATTTGATTTTTTTTGCTTTTCTTGTCAGGATGTACACAAACATACACACATGCACACGGACACACGGACACACGGACACACGGACACACGGACACACACACACACACACACACACACACACACACACACACACGTCTGGTTCACTATCTTTGTGTGGACTCTCCATAGACGTATTGGTTTTTATACCGTACAAACTGTACATTCTATCCCCCTACACTGCCCGTAACCCACCCATCACAGGAAACATTCTGCATGTCTACATTTTCAAAAACATCATCCTGTATGATTTATGCCTTGTGAAAAGTATGATTTATAAGCATTGTGAAAAGTGGGGACCGCTGGCTGGTCCCCACAATGTAGGTGATCTCAGGTTTTACTATCCACAATGTAATATAAACAAGGGCACACACACACACACACACACACACACACACACACACACGCACACACACACACGCACACACGCACGCACACACAATAGAGTTCATTCTCAAGCAAGATAAATATTTTCTAAATGTATTAATTATAATAATTACTAATAGTAATTAGTTCAAACTAATTATACTGTACATCAAAGGCTAAACTTATAAACTTATAAAGACATATTGCATTATATGCTACAGTCATGAGTGATTATAACAGTATAATAAGCAATGATGCATATATGCACAGACCATGAAAGCCATAATACATGAATGAAACTAAAAAAGAAAAGAAAAATACTCTGGGAAAGATATGTCTTATTGCTTAAGAATATTATAGTAATCTTTAATGATGATTTTAGTTCATTCATAGCAACCCTTGATCATTGTATTGTATTGGAATTGTTGTGAGTATCTAGTCGGTGAGTATACAGACTACAATTCTGTACTAGAAAGTAAAGTGTTTACAGACAAAAGCTAGAATGCCACTTGATGTGTATATGCATGCCTCTGTTGTCTGTCAGATCGTATCACTTTTCTAAAGTCAGCACAATGCCACAACACCACAAAAGCAGGTCTTTTCTGTCTGAGTAAGCGAGAGCAATAGAGTGAAAGAGAGAGAGGGAGAGGTTTGTGACAGGATCTATTTTGTTTCGTATGCATGCAGATTGTCTGTGGCAGAAGCATATGCAGCAGCGCTGAGCAGAGATGGCACGCTGCCCTTCTCACTACCTCAACACAGAAGAGCAGCCGAAGCTGTAACAGAAGCCACACACCCACACTCACAAGATGTGTCCTCCTCAGCTGAGAACCGCATTAAAACCTTGACTTTAATTCAAATACCATCAACAAAATGGTGACACATATAATGCTTATTCTATTACATACTGACATCTGTAAATGCAGCTGATGATTATGGGGAAAAATTACAATGCTGACAGAAAATTCAAAGAAACAGAATTTATGGAATCATTAATCATAAACATGGTTTACAACAAACATATTAAACACCCATAGTTTAGGTAGCAATGTTGTTTTGAAACAACACCAGTATATAAAATAACCTTAAAAACAATGATTTAAACTATATTTTGGTTTAAATAATACAGCTTTTGATCTGATATTTTTAGCCTTTAAACCATTTTTATGAAAAGCCATAAATTATCACGTATTTCATATATAATTGGTGTGAAGAAAAAGGATGAATAAAAATGGGAATTCAATCTCTGACAGGTGGCACTCATAGAAAAGCAGATATACAGCTGTTACCCCGGTTAACCCTCCACAAAAAAATTACACACCATGAATACATACCATGAAAATCTATTTTTATTTCAACTTTTAAATCAGGTGGAAATTAGCTACACTTTTTACAATGTTTAGGCAAAGCTGCGCTGTGCGTTATGTAAGAATAGAGCAAATAAATTAAAAAAATCAGATGTTTAGGAAAGTGTTGAGGCAAGTTTTTGTGCCATCTAGGTTTAGAGGAAAAAATCAAAGGAGCCTTTTACCACGTGGAGCCTTTAGCCACGTTTTATCCTATATATAAAAAATGAAATATATGACAAATATGAACATTTGATATTTATCTGCTTACCCCTAGGCATCCAAAATGTTGGTGTGTTTGTTTCTTCAGTAGAACACAAATTAAGATTTTTAACTGCACGTATAATGCATGTCAGTGAGGTGTATTTCTATGTGTGCCACTATGAGAGTAAAAAACACATAGACGTACAAATCCATTATAAACACTGTGGTTCGTGGTGACATGTCTTAAAACATGAAACGAGATTTGTTATGTTTTACCTCATATCAGACGAATCTCATCCAGTATTCCCAACACCATTACCTCCAACTAAGAATGTCAAAACAATGGCGCGAAGATGCTTTATTTGACCGATTGGTGCAGGCACTAATGATGATTTTATATATACATATATATGATCGCGACAGGTTTTTTGACCTTCTCCGGCGGAAGTAATGGCGTCGGGAATACTGGATGAGATTCGTCTGATATGAGGTAAAAAATAACATAAATGGCTCTCTTAGAAAAACATTATACGCATTATACGTATATACGCATATATACTGAAGAAACAAACACACCTACATCTTGGTTGACCTGGGGGTAAGCAGATAAACATACAATTTTCATTTTTGGGTGAACTATCCCTTTAAGATAACAACCTGAATATAATTTTTGGACTATGAATGTAAGTATATCACCGTCTATTGTTCTCTCCATTTCAAGTTTCCCATAACTGTCTGACATTTTGTTTGACATTTTTCTCTCTAATGATGAAACAGAATCCAACATGTGAAAGTCACTGTGAAAGTATAAGTACATGAATATTTAATTAGACAAGCTGTTCGGTTTATGATTGGTTGTTGCTAAACAACTGCTTCACACTGCAACTTTAGCATCACAATGCAGGTGGTCTGTGGTAAAATTACATTCGTGAATGTTTGCTTTTCCTGGAGTTAACAGCAGTGTTTAAAACATTATAACCCAGGGTTAAGCAAAGCCAAAATATTTAAATGTTCATTAGACCTTGGCCAGCTTCACTTGACTCCTACTCTGTGGAAACTCCAAACGGTGCAGTCTCGCGGGGCACTGTGTCTGTAAGGAAATGAAATGAATTAAGGAAAGTATCCTATCTCTCTGCCACTAGCTGAATATGTATTTGACAATGAGCACCAAAGCAATAGGACTTTTTTCAGAGAGTGATGAAAAGATGAATGTCCTTTGGGCAAATGTTTGAGGGACTTTCTGGCTTAACCCATATCTATGAGGATGATATATTGTGCTATCAGTATTTTCCATAATCATTCATATAACAGTGCAGCGTGAGAGAGAGAGAGAGAGAGAGAGAGAGAGAGAGAGAGAGAGAGAGAGAGAGAGAGAGAGAGAGAGAGAGAGACCCTCTATGTAAATTTTTAAGTACAGTCACAGCTTCAAGGGCACATGGGTGGTGGTGTAGCTATATCATACTTTAGAGATTTGTGTTAAATACAGCCTACAGTCTACAGAAGCCTACAGCTTTGTCTCCAAAAAATCCAATTCTTGTAATATCTGTTAGTGTTTCACAAACACTGTTATTGTCATTTATCGCCATCTTGCCAGACCCCTCAGGACTCTTCAGGAGGGGGGGGGGGGGGGGGGGGGAATGCACAACCTGCACCTCGACCACTAACGACAGGCCCCATCTCTGGGGAACGTGAACGTCTAATCAATCCTTTTCCTAGGATCAGCAGACACTGGCTTCATTGATTGGATAGTTATTGTGACACATGTGTTGGCAGCAGTCGTTTGGCTTCATGACTCCACGCTCCAGTGAAACATGGCTCATTTATGAGCCTACCATTCTGCCCGGCTTGCCTGCAGCCTCTGACAAAGTGGTTATGGATGTTGGCAATTTAATGGTAGCTTGTGTGTGTATGTGTGTCTGTGCACTTCATCTTCTACTATACAGAGTCAGCGACAGCAATATGGGTCTGGGGAGGCAATAAAATTTAAACTAGGTTGTAGTGGTGTGACATTAGCAATCTTAACAAACATTGTGGAGGTTTTGCTTGCTGACAATAAAACCAAATAAATACTGTTAACGCCAATGGAGCCTTTGAATGATGAATAACTTCCTTGTTGCCCTGGAGACTGTGCATATTGACATTTCAATTGAAGACGAAATGGAATTAAATGTAATTAAAGCGGAAGAAGAGGTCAAGAGAACGTATATGAGCAAGCGTAAATCTATGCATTTATCCCGCTCCTGAAGGCCAAGCATATGTGAAGTAGTTATCCAGATTGATAGATACATACATCCTGCCATTTGCTTGCAGTACTTCACCAAACATTATGTTATCCTACCCTTGTATTTTAATAAGATGCATGCTTGTTGTACACAGCACGTTAGAAAAAAGGTTTAGTCACAGTTGACCACACTATATCACTGTGTATACAGCATTGTACAGCTAAGAAAGCTAAGAAATAAGTCACAGATATATTACATTTTAATTTCTCAGACTGTTACATTGGTCACACCAGTGCTGCGTCCCAATTCGCCTACTTATACTACGTCCTAAAAGTATGTACTCTTTTTGTGAAGAAAAAGTATATACTTTTGAGTGTGTAGCAGAAAAGTATGCAAGCTTCGGGACATACTACTTCGCCATCTTTAACGGACTCTGTCACTTAGTTACGTGCATCCCGTCACCGTTTATCTGCCCTGTCAATCATCGTCAGATTCGTCACAGTTCAAATCCTTCACATTCAGTTTAATCTCCTACCGTATCGGAGAGAAATGTAGCCGCTCGTTGATCTGCCATTTGTGGGTCTTTAATGCAGAGACTCTCCTCATGTATTGACAGTTTGAATATAATGATGCATTTAAAAGTTAATGGCCAAACGTGTCATTTCAAAAGTTCTCAATGCTGCTGCAGGTGAAATATAATGCGACAACACTGAATAAATATATTTTTGTCAGGTTAAATATTGATAGTTGGTCACTCAAACCCCTTTATCTAAACTTCTCTACTTAACCGTCGAACTCGCACATCCGTCATGTTTGTAGTTTTTTAACGCTTTTTATCCGCGTTTGTAGTTCTAATCGAATCCTCGGCCAACTCGCAATGGGTTGTGGGCAATATCAGCCGTTAGAGTGCACATCGATCCATACTGTGAATTCGGACCGGAAATAGTAAACCATCCGGGAATCTTTGGAATACTCTTTTCAACATACTACGATTTGGGACATACTAATTCTATTTTCGAATACTATTTAGGATGGATAGTATGCGAATTGGGACGCAGGGCAGTAGACCTGATTTAGTTCAGCAAAGAAGGCTACAAGGAGAGCTGCATTATGTGACCCAATACGAAGTCTGAATCCTCACACACCATCTTCGATATATCCACACATATTGGCTCCACGTTGTCCAGGTATTTGGATGGTCAATTCCAGCTTCTCCTCCTTGCCTTGGCCAGCTTTGACCACAGCATATTCCTTGTCTTCCACCTCCCACTGCTGGCTCCATGTTATTGCTATGTTAAGTGGGGTGCCACTCATCTTACTATATAAATGCCACAATGTGAAATCAATCACCAGTAAAGAGTTGGCAGTGACTTGGCTAAACCTGAAATTAGTTAAAAATGAGTTGGCTAAACCAACCGTCTGCTAGCTGTCTCACGTCACTAGAGTCAGTTAAATCCCAGCACATAGAGACTCTTTTACCTAGATATTATCACATAGAGACTGTGTCTGTTCCCCGAATTAGTAAATACAAACCCCCCCCCCCCATCAAAACCATTTAACAGTAAAAATGTAATTGATGTCCTACAAATAAACAACAGATATATTACAGATGAAAAAATGATAAAGCTCGGGTTGCTGAATATTCGATCCCTTTCTCCAAAAGCGCTTATTGTTAATGATATTATTATACACTCTAAAAAATTCTGGGTAAAAAACAACCCAATGTTGGGTCAAATATGGACTAACCAAGCAATTGGGTTGCTTTAACCCAGCAATTGGGTTGTCTTAAGCAAATATTTAACCCAACCGCAGGGTTAAAACAAACCAACCGCTGGGTTAAAACAACCCAATTGCTGGGTTAGTCCATATTTGACCCAACATTGGGTTAAAACAACCCAGCATTTTTTAGAGTGTAGATCATAACCTAGATGTGCTTTGTTTGACAGAAACCTGGCTAAAACCTGATGACTACATTTCTTTAAAGCCCACGCTCCAAGATTATTGTTATAAACATGAGCCACGTCTGAAAGGTAAAGGGGGAGGTGTTGCTTTAATTTATAATAATATCTTCAGTATTACTCAGAAGTCTAGTTTCAAATATAATTCCTTTGAAGTTTTGGTGCTTTTGTTGTGTAATGTAAATGATAAATCATTTTTTACATTTGTGTTGGCTACTGTATACAGGCCATCAGGGCACAATACAGACTTTATCAGAGAATTTGCTGGTTTTCTATCAGAGTTAGTATTAGCTGTAGATAAAGAACTAATTGTTGGTGATTTTAATATCCATGTGGACAATGAAAAAGATGCATTGGGATTGGCATTTAGAGACATTCTAAACTCTATTAGAGTTAGACAATATGTATCAGGACCCACTCATCGCCGTAATCATACTTTAGATCTAATACTGTCACATGGAATGTTGTGTGATAAAAGAGTACCAGCAAGAATGAAAGGAAAGGTATACAGGACAGTAGTGAGACCAGCAATGTTGTATGGTTTGGATACAGTTGCACTGAGGAAAAGGCAGGAGGAAGAGACGGAGGTAGAAAAGCTGAAGATGTGTAGTTTCTCTTTGGGAGTGACGAGGATGAATAGGATCAGGAATGAGTACATCAGAGGGACAGCACATGTGAGATGTTTTGGAGACAAAGTTAGAGAGGCCAGGTTGAGATGGTTTGGACATGTTCAGAGGAGGGAGAGTGAATATATTGGTAAAAGGATGCTGAGGTTATAGATCTGCCAGGCAGGAGGTCAAGAGGAAGACCAAAGAGGAGGTTTATAGATGTAGTGAAGGAGGAAATGAAGGTAGTCAGACTGAGAGAAGGGGATACAGAGGATAGGACTAGATGGAGGCAGATGATTCGCTGTAGCGACCCCTGAAGGGAACAGCCAAAAGAAAAAGAAGAAAGAAGAAGACTGTCACTTGGAATACATGTTGATACCATTGAAATTCTGCAGCAGAGCGATGACATCTCAGATCATTACCTAATATCATGTATACTTAATTTAGCTAAGGCTGCAAAGCCATCCCCTCACTTCAAATATGGCAGGACTATAACCGCTGCGACTAAAGATTACTTTGCACATAATTATCCTTATCAGTTCCATCTCCTTAGTATTACAGATAGCCTAGAGGAACTTGATGTTGCAACAGAAACTATTGACTCTCTCTTTACCAGCAATTTAGACATAGTTGGTCCCAGGCGCTTTAAGAAGATTAAAGAAAATAATCCAACGCCGTGGTACAACGAGCATACACCTTAAAACAGCAGCCAGAAAAAATGAGCGCAGCTGGAAGAAAACAAAACAAAATACTGATCTGCTAACATTGTCGCTATATGATAAATTGAAATAAGCTGATAACATCACTGTTTTCTCCAGAACGACTGTACAGCAAAATCAAATTTTGCTGCAATATTGTCCTGTTTAACACTGAAGCTGCTTTGAAACCATCATCATTGTAAAAGCGCTATATAAATAAAGTTGATTGATTGACTTGTTAAAACCAGCAAAAAAAATTACAAGGGCTATCTTTATATCAAATCTGAAAACGTGGTTGTGGTGTGGCAAGCAGCGGGGCCGTTCTCACCCTCCGCTACTACCTTCTGGGACGGGAGTTCACCCTCTGTTCGGACCACGCTCCTCTCCAATGGCTCCACCGCATGAAGGATACCAACGCGCGGATCACCCGTTGGTATCTAGCTCTTCAGCCTTTTAAGTTCCAGGTGGTCCACAGGCCGGGTGCTCAGATGGCTGTGGCTGACTTCCTCTCCAGAAAAGGGGGGGGGGGGGCCTGCAGGCCGGACGGCTCCCCGGCCTGAGTCGGGCGGTGGGGGTATGTGGCAAGGGGGGCGTGGTTCAGCCTTGTTTTCCCAAGCGGCATCCGCGCATAACGACCCCAATAATGCCGAAAAGGCGGGCCAATTCGTCCCCAGAATTAGCGGATGCCGGAGGTGGGGACTAACCGCCACCTCAACACTATGCTTTTTCCCCCTAAACTGTATCGTGACTGGGACAACCGGATATTCCACCACATCCCCGTGCACACACCGCACCTTAACCAGGCGGCTTGTATCCAATGCCCCAGGCTGCATCAGGCTTTGATGGATCGAGGTTTGGTTACATCCTGAATCCACCAAGGCCTGATATGTACCCCCCTTGATACTTACAGGAATTTGGTACTCTCCTGCTTGATCGGGGGTGGTCCGCTGGACGTCCGGGATCCGGATCATTGTCCCGATGTCCATCCTCGGACATCGGTCCACAAAATGATCCGGATCACCGCCAGCAGGCCAGCCCAGGCTTACCCGCCACCCCTGCGGCGGGGAGTGGGTTGGAAAATGAGCGCGGGGAGGGTGTGAAACCGGAGCCATTGTCGCCACCCGCCCCCAGCGGCCCCGCCCCCCTGGGCGGAGCCCGCGAACTCCCGGGTTTCGGCACCAATGTAATACAGTTCGTAGATGGGAAGGAAGGAGGCGGGAACCGGCGAACGTTACAAACACATTTATTCAAAATAAATAAACAAAATGAAAGTAAAACCGCGGACAGCCCCTCACGGACGACTGCCCGCAAACACACACCAAAATAAAACGCGGGCAGCCCCTCACGGACGACTGCCCACAAACACATAAACAAAACTAAACATAAACTCCAGGCCTGGTCCTCTCTCGTCTTCCGCAGCTCTTGCTCCTCCTTATATGCTCCCGTCACATGGCCGCGAGACGAGACCGGTGTGCCACGCAGCTGGCACTCGTTGACATTAATCACCGGCCCGCTCTCGCGGTCCCTCGCCCCGCTGCTTGCCACACCACAGTGGTCTGTAAAAGTGGTAGCCTACATGGGAGCATAAACTGTGTCTCATAAAGAATGAAACATTTCATTCATAATGTAGTCCAACTGGGTCATGCTCTGTGGTAATTGGTGTCAATTGACCTCTTTATCCAGAATCTCATGATCTAAACATGAAATATTGTTCAGCAGTTACCAGAACTGCCCGGCTCGGCCTGAACTGGCCTATAAACTATAGGCCAAAATGTTTTGAGCAGTTATTGTAATGAAATGAATAGACAGTCAACCCAGATGTAAAGTGTGAGTTCCATTTTGAAATTGTAATACTTTGATGTAAAGTTGTGTCAGTTTGAACAGGTGATTTAAGTTCAGCATGAACAAATAATCTTAGGTTTATGTGTATTGTATACAAGCACTTGAAAAAAAGAGGTTGTGTCTTTTGGGTCTAGAGTTTTGAAAAATTACAAAATATTAGTGCCAAAATGATTGTAAAATTTAATCAATTTATCCACAATGGTTATTTTAGGTTTTACTTGTGGGGACAGTTATTCAACAACAACAACAACAACAACAACAACAATAACAACAACAACAACAACAACAAAAGAACACATAAATCAAGTTATCATAAACTGAGTAGAACTATTGTGCCAGTCACAGGCTTTAAAAAGAAAAGGGTGTGAAATCAATTGCTCTTCTGATGATATTCTAAATGGTTTGTACCTTTCATGTCATAAGGAAACTCAATTCTTCTTTCAGCCCGCATGCAAGCATCTTCAGTGCAGGATCCATCAATCCAATAATGTAGCCTAGACCGTATTGTTACACACAATCTAGACCAATGAGAGATTTTAAAAGACAGACATTTTCTCCTGAGGTGGTCTAACGTGAAGTCAGTCACTGTGCTGCCAACAGTGGCTTTGAAGGAGGAAAATGTTGGTCGCTCCGGAAAACTGCTGACGATAGAGTAGCTTTGAAAACTGATCACTTTGAGGATGGATGCCTTTTATGACTGTTCTTCTCTTTGAAAGCTGAACATTTTTATCTCCACAGCCAAACCCTTCTAAAAGGGATTTTAGATCTCTCTAAAATCTCTCTAGATTTTACGAGAAAAGACAATTGTGGGCTTAACTTTTTTTATATGAAAACAGGCTTTCACTATCTGCCTCTACAAAACATGAATTTATCTGACAAAGTCGTATACAAACCGCAGGTTTCCTGAATGCACAGTATTCATGAAGCAGTGCGTATGATGTAGGGCAGGCTATAAGCCGTAGGCCCCTTTTTAGGTAACTTACTATTACCCACACCAAAAGCCAATTTCAAGTGCCTCAAAGATTTTCCTTTTGATTGAGTAGAGAAACTATCGGCTGTTTCTTGTAGGAAACTATGGGTCTGAAGAACTCAACATTTAAATGCCTGGCTCTATTTTCTTTTAGGTAGCCAGTCGACTATTTTCTTTCATAAAAATGCGCGTATGAATTCGATTAGACACACATGCACAGAGAGAGAGAGAGAGAGAGAGAGAGAGAGAGAGAGAGAGAGAGAGAGAGGCGGGGATCTTCGGCGTTGGAGAGAAACGGAAAATCTGTCTTCGACAATAAGCATCAGTCTCCGTGCCGATCTGCTGTTAATACGGACACATACGGCACGGCGATTTTACATGCCACAGTATTTTAGAGGCTAATCGAGCGGAAACGATAATGTTTTTGTTTAAGGGTTAGAAGTGGAACTTGGCTAGCCAAAGTCTTGGGCGTATCTCCACTTTTGTTCATTTCTTTTCGAATTGCAAAACAGCCGACGCTGAGCGCATCTGATCTTCCCCGAGCGCTCGGTGCTGATGAGGGCTTTGTCGGTGTGATCCGCGCGCGATGGCCGCTTCGGGCGGACAGAAGAGTGAGAAGTTAGATGAAGCTCAGGCTCTAGCGAGGAGTTGCGCAGGGCGACCGGACTTTCTGCCCTGCGATGGACTATCCATCTGCGCCACACACAGCCACGGGAAGTGTTTCAAGCTGCACTGGTGCTGTCATCTGGGCTGGTGCCACTGTAAGTAGACCCAGCATCATTGAGACGTGGATTGATAGGGGACTATCAGTTGCACGGAATAACAGTAGGCTATCCACTGGCTGATCTGATCGAAATGTCTCAAGACTTAAAAAAAAAAAAAAACCTACAAAGATGAGTTTATCTCGCTGGGTCAGCGTCTTTAACTGGTTTAATCTGGTAGGCTAAAAAATTGAAGTGTAGGCTAAATGACAAATCACAAGCTTTCGAAACATATTTTTTTTCACCGTTCGGGGCATCTCTGGGTTACAATAAAACAAAGATTTCATGCACAGTCTCAGGGAAATTCTTTTGTTCCCATTTCCCTTAAGAGTTCACGAACGCTGACGTCAGATAAGAGTTTCTTTAGTTTATTTTTAACAATTCCAGTTGTAATATACTGCCAAATGTTCTAAATATGAACTATTCACTCTTAAAAATAAAGGTTCTTTATTGGCATCGATTCCACGAAGAACTACATCCATTGAACGTTCCCACAAAAGGTGAATTCTGTAGAATAGCCCATTAAAATGTTTCGCATTAAGAAAAAGTGTTGCGGCACGAACATTTCTTTTTAAAATCTTAAAATGTACAACATTCACTGTAGACCTGCTATGATATAATCATAATAATCAACAATTGTCAAAAAATCTATATGTATTTTGTTAATTTGTTAAAAAAAAATCTCCTAATCTGATAACTAGCCTAATGTAGCCTATTTTGTTCATTTCAGTCAAGACCGTAATAGCATCTGCTTGTCACATATTCTCAGAGAGATGGGGAATCTTGCATTTGTGTCACTTATGAAATATTAAACAAGTCGTTAAATGATGCATCATGCATAGCTTAGGCTAGGCTATATATGACTGCTCTTCAAAGAAATAATAATTAAAAAAAAACCCGATTAAATCACTTTTACCTTTAGATAATAGTAGGTAAGATACCATTGTCTTTATGACTTTCATGGCAAAAAAAGAATAAAAAAAGAAAAGAAGAGCGACAATTAAAAGATACAGTTGCAATATGGTTCTGCAATAAAGTTAGTAATCGACAACTTTATTAATTGTTATATGGGCAATTGGACATCAATTTCTGGAGAAAACCATGATCAGGCAGCTTATACCACCGTTGGAGGGAGCTGTTTCTTTTTCTTTTTTCACATACAGTATCCTCACATACTTTCCCGTTACCCAGCCAGCTCTAAACTGCTAAATGTGTAGCCTACTACAAATAGTGCTTTGTGCATTTTCCGAAACTTGACTTATAGACAGCTATTTGAACGACACATCCGGGTCTTTCTCAAAATATGGTGACAAACCTGTCCATTGAGATTTTAGCCATTAAAAATAATTCAAGTTAAAGAAATCAATATCATTATATAACCCAACTAATATTATGTAATCTAAAATTGTTCTAAATAATATGCAATGCTTTGACTATAATGTTATATATATATAATTTCCAAGGTGCCTGAAAAACCCTTTGTGGAATAATTGAACAACATTTCAATGACATTTACCAATATTTCAATCTTGTATTGCGCTTTTTTCAAGGAGTGCAAGGTCTGGCAATTACATTGTGTGTATGACATTTGGTGTATTTTATGCAACATGGTATTATTTATAGATTTATTTTAATTATTTTTTTTAATTGCTTAAAATTATAAAAATTATAGAGTAGCAACCCATACTTAATTTGTGAAATAAAATAAAGAAAGCCTGTCAGATGGTCAAGATTTTTGAGAATGATCCATACACTATCTAACTCAAAAGAATACTCAATAGAATAGGGACTTTACAACTGAAGTGAAACTTGCTACGATTGTACTTTAACATGATGAATGTGCATTATAGAGGAAAGCGATAGAGGGATAAAGCTGAGCACTGGAAAGTCTGAGCACTATCAAAAAGGCAGTGATAGGATCAGGCCATTTCTGGTGTCAGTGGTGTCTGATAAAAATGGCAGTCATTGTGAGGCTAACAAATGTCATGTGACTGTGAAGGAGGGTGCAGATTCTTTAGATTCCTTCGACCCCTCTGTGAAATAATTATCTCCAAATGTGTGTGTGTGTGTTTGTGTGGGCTGGTAATCCCTACGTTATGGGGACAAAATATCCCCACAAAGATGGCAATATCCAAAATCCTTGTCCTTGTGGGACATTTTTTGGTCCCCATGAGGAAAACATCTTATAAATCATACAGAAGGAGTTTTTTTTTTGAGAAAGTAAAAATGCAGAATGTTTCCTGTGATGGGTAGGTTTAGGGGCAGGGGCAGGGGCAGTGTAAGGGGATAGAAAATACGGTTTGTACGGTATAAAAACCATTACGCCTATGGAGAGTCCCTGTAAACCACATAGACCAACATATGTGTGTGTGTGTGTGTGTGTGTGTGTGTGTGTGTGTGTGTGTGTGTGTGTGTGTGTGTGAGAGAGAGAGAGAGAGAGAGAGAGAGAGAGAGAGAGAGAGAGAGAGAGAGAGAGAGAGAGAGAGAGAGAGAGAGAGAGAGTGGGGGCTTTTTAAACAGTGAAAATTATTCACTATCGTATTTTTCTGTGCAAATGACAGGAAAATGAGGTCGCTAAGTTTTTGTGGGTTCTGATATGCAGTTGCGTCAGGACAGTGTTTCTGCTAACTGACTGTCTGATTCTTAAGTCTCACTTCCTGTTTAAGATTGGCGCTGCATCACCACAAATTATGAAAGAGAGGTTCTGTGAAGAAGCCAATATCCACAATCAAGCAAAACCATTCTTGGCTAAACTGTGTGTTTGAGTCAACCCCCACATTTTGACTTCACTAACTCCGTCCTAGTTTTAAAACAGAGGGAGGAGAACTGTCAAAAATATTATGTTTTTTTGGTAACACTTTAGAATACTGTTCTTTCATTAATGAATAACTAACCAGGAACCAATGAGTAATGCAGAGTTAACGCTCTGATTAATGAATTAGTAAGTAATTAGTAAACTCAGTTTAACATGTTAGTTTACTATTAGCTAATCTATAACTATTTTTCCACACCTCCCGGAGGACTACTAAAACTTCTATATACCGATTCATAATTAACATGAATAATGCATGATGTATAATTAATTCTAAAGTGAAGGTCATAGTTAACCACTGTTAATGACTCAAGTATTACCAAATCCTTTAGAAGCAATGCATTAATAATGTTAGTATATAACAGAATGTTAATAATGCATTACTCATTTGTTCTTGTGTAGTTATTCATTAACGACGGAACAGTATTCTTAAGTGTTACCTGTTTTTTCAATTAGCTGCGTATAACCCTTTGGGATATCCGTGGCTTAGAGCTCTGAAATGAATACATCTGACAGTTTTGCTTCTTTTCTGACTGACAGAAGTTTTGAGAAGGAAATGAATTAGGATATGACAGGAAGTTCACATAGCTCTGTCAGAGGTCAAGTGCTAGACTGGCTTTGTTGCTAAGTTGGGCTTTTTTATCTCAGCTTTAAAAGGTCAGCACAATTCATTCCAAGCTTTAAGGTCTCAGCTTTGGCTTTGCTTTTTTAAAGTTCAACCTTCTCTTTTAGAAAAAAAAAATGATAGCGGTCAAGTCTTTGAGCTTTTAGCCTCAAACATCAAACTCAGCCATGCACCATTCTAAATTATATTAACAAGGCCAGTTCAATTACATTCCAATTCCTGAATTTTGAATGTACCAACAGGATGCAGAACTGCGATTTGAAAGTAAGGAAATAGAATTATGAACGATTAAAAATGTAAAGGAGTACGCTAATATGACAAAGCTGTGTCTACCCAGACACACCCACACCACACAACTGCAAAGTTCAGTTGTCACAGTAATTAAACCATTATCTGTTCTCGTTAGGGGGAGGATGTTTATGTTTGCAACACTATGAGCTTTATGTAAACATGCTAAATATTAATTTGATACTTCATGCAGTGCAGCACAGGCTCTCGGGCGGAACCAGTGCTGTTTGAAATGGAACGACAAGGATCCTCCTGGGAGCTTGACTGACATTTGCCCTACTTGTGAGCTGAATTGCATGAGTTGTGTCTTCTTTCATGACCCAGCACAGTTAATACCAGTATTACACAGAAACTCTGTCAGATGCTCAGTTACAAACAATGTTGGGTGTAACTAGTTACTAAATAATTAGTTACTGTAATTGAATTTCCTTTCCCTTGAAAAATATAAAGTAAGGGATTACTCTTATTTCTTCTGTAAATTAATTATAGTTATAATTCACAAGTACTTTAACTAAATACTGTGTATAGAACAATTATATATAGCCAGTGGAATTAACATCAAAATTTACTTTAAAACTTTAAACTTTAAAATGCATGCGTTTATGTATCCTTCTCACATTTCCCGTTTGTAATATTTTGGTTAGTTAATAAAAATAATTCATGTAGTTTTATGTTATTTATTTGAATGAATTAACAGAGCCGTTTTATGTCTATCCTTGAATAAGTCGATGTTGATAGGATTTAGTAATAAGTATTACATTTTTTTAGAGAGGAATTTGTACAGTAATCTAATTACACTATTGAAGATATAATTAGTAACTAGTAATAATTAGAAGAAACCAGGAGAAAGATATTGTTGCTTCTGCTAAATATGACATTTTTTTGCATGATGTCAGCTTGTTTTGGGCACTGTATGAGGGATACTGTACAATCAGCTGGCCATTATCCCAATGGCGATCAGGTCTTAAGAGGGTGTACTTTGCGAAAATTGCTGGCTGGCTATTCCACTTATTACATTGCTACTTATGAAATGAATAATGAATAAATAAATAAGTAAATTCATGAACATGGCGTATTGATTTGAGTTTAAATTGTTGTGTTATGAGAGAAGAAAAAGCCCACATATTATCAGGAGTGATAAGCACAAATAAGAAAAAGAAAAACAGTACCATAGTATAGGATATTGGTTACCAGGAACATATTTTACATTTCATTATACAAAAAAATAATTTCAGGAGAAACATATTTAATGCTGTAGACACCTTAAAAAAGCATCAGCTGCGCAAAAAACGATCCCAAGATACTATACAATACTACAATACCATTTCCTGTTAGTTTCACATGGTGACAAGAAGTTGCTGTACAGTATAAAACCCAGGGGCAGTTAGAATGTATTTTTACACACTAGCAGGAGTGAATAACTGAATACAGATTGGCTTTGTCCTTTGAGATAAGTCTAAGTTTGTGAGGAGTTCTCTGCATTCCCTGGTGAATTCAGATGTGTTCTGCTCTCGGATTCCTCTTTTTCTGTCTTTTATTTGTCTCTGCTGTTTGGGTGCATGTAAACACAACAGGCGTTGTTCTTGTTTACCTCTCTAAAGGTTAGCAGAAAGATATATGCCGTTCGGGGATTTCAAAACTTATAGGATATGCCTTTAAGAGCTCACTAAATCTGCTGTTTGTGGTTAGATTTTTAGGTACTTCGAAAATTTAATTTTATTTCTGTTTGTTAAAATTGTTGTTTTGCAGCCACCAGATGTCTCTGACATTTAATATGAATGACATCCCTCCAAATTGCAAAAAACATAATGATATGCTTCAGTCCAGAGGCCCTAGTGTGTTGGTGTTCTGGGTGTAGTAATGCTATTCTGTACTTGTCAAGCTCTGATGAAAAACGAAGTGAGAGTGCTAAGTTTCTCCCAGCGGGCCATAGGGCAGTCCATAGCACATTGGTACTATGAGTTAGCCATGTATAGTGTCAGTATTAATATGTCTCCTCACACCGTTTCTACACCGGACACGAGTGGCACGATGCGACAAAAGACAGTAGAACCCATTGTCTGCACTCAATGCATTATGCCTCCTAGCATAAACTGATGCCTCGTATTTATGAAGTACTCCAAGCACTTCTCATAGAAAGGAGTTGGACAAATGTGTTTGCAATGGCTGCTTTGTCATGTCCCATGTAAATAGCTCCAAAGGCCTGAGAAGAGTTTGCAAGGATTATTATTATCAACTAAACTGAAAGCTATTGAAAACATTTCTGTTTTATTCACAAATTTGTAATTGGCAATAAACTGAAATAAGTATAACATTGATTTTTTTTAAACAATTAAAATGAAAAAAGCTCATAACGAACAAAATTTGACAAACTAAAAATATAAAATGAAAGCTAATTCAAAATATGAATACAACTAAAATAGAAAGTAAAATAACACTGGTCATTTTTTGCATATGGCTTAACAGAATCATCAAAGGTCCGCAGCAAAGACATTACTTAATAAAGTGAGATTAAATACAAAGTATTTTTAATACAATATATTTGTGCTATTTAAGATTATTTCATTATTGCAGGTTAGCATTCTGAGTTTGCATTTCACTGTTTGTATTAATTTTGAGGAATATTGAATCTGTTTTTGTGCAAGTAAAACAAGAAAATGCACATTCACCTTTAGTGTAGAATTACAATAACCATCATGTTCACACACAGCGCACGCAATGCCTTTGTTTCTCTTAACAGGAGGACAGGAGAGCTGTTGGTCAGTACATGGGAAAAAAACAAAGTAATGTACGTTACTTATTTAAAAAAGTAACTATTTTGTAAAAATACCCTGTTGTCAATTTAAAAGTAATGCGTTACTTAACTAGTTACTTGAAAAAAGTAATCTGATTACGTAATTTGATTTACTTGTAATGCATTGCCCCCACCACTGATGCCCTCATGAATCCCTATTGGAACTCAAGTGCCCTCAGTACTTACAACATAAGGTGATCACTAGGGGCCCCAGGTCCATCAGCCTACAGTGTAAGCTTGACCAGTAAGGACCAGTAAGTGTTAGCTAATTACTAGGGGCTCCAAAACCCTCAGCGCATGTATGTATAAGCTGACCAGGTCCCCAGGGGCCTCAGTACTTACAGTAAAAGTTATTACTGAGTCCCTAGGGTCATCTGCCTATATAGTGTAAGATCATGGAGCCCCAGGCCCCTCAGCAAATGCATTATAAGCTGTAAGTTAACCATTATTGGGCCCTTTAAAAAAAAAAAAATTAAATTATTTTTCGATAGGTCCAACACGTTGTTTAGAGAAACAAGAATAATTCAGAAGTCTCAATCTGATTAAGCCTCAAATTACTGCAAAACAATGAATACGATGCCTTTGATAGTGTAGCATCATATAAGCACAACGTGAGATCTTGGAGCCTGCCTGGCTAGTAAACCTATCAGACACACACAGACCGAAAGTGAGAGTTCTACCTGAGAGGAGTTGACACCTAAGCGTGAACATGGCCATGGCAGTCTAATCCTGATGAATGATTCACACTAAGAGATTTCGAGGACTTCATCATCAGTTTTCATTCAAACCCACCTTCGCATTTCTCTGAGACCAGTCCAATGTGTAATTATAGACGACCAGGATAGAGAGATAGTGTAGGAGTATAGGAGTCAACTCCTCTCATTGTTGACTTCACCTTTCTAATTAGGGGTTCTCTCTTAACCTTTTATCAAAATGTGTATTTCACACAGTCTGAAAGGCAGTTACCCTCACCAGGTGGTTCTTGACAGTCTATGAGAGTGCAACAAAACAGAGGCAAATCTCAAGTTGTGTCAGGCAAATCAATTTTTTTAATAGCAGCCACTCACTGTTAATTAGAGAGATTACAGTGAAAAGAGGGTTTTACATGTGTATATCCTGACATAATATCTAAAATTATAGTCCAAGATGAAAATCAGACATTATTTTATCACCGTTATGTCCTCAGTTCATACCCTTCAGAGAAGTTTATTCAAGTGTGCTATTAGCATTACTAAAAATAAGATTACTAAAAAAAGTTTCAGTTTACATCTCATGTACTTTTCATAAATATACTTAAAAGTTCACTTAAAGGGTTAGCTCACCCAAAAATTAAAATTCTGTAATTAATTACTTACCCCCATGCTGTTCAACACCGGTGAGACATTTTTGCATCTTCAGAACACAAATTAAGATACTTTGGTTGAAATCCGATGGCTCAGAAAGGCCTCCACTGGCAGCAATGTTATTTCCTTATGTCTTTCCTGTAGCTCAATGAGTAGAGCATGGCGCTAGCAAAGCCAAGGTCATGGATAGATTCCCAGGGAAAGCAAGACTTGACAAAAATGTAAAATGTGTACCTTGAATACAATGTAAGTCGCTTTGGATAAAAGCGTCTGCCAAATGCATAAATGTAAATTTCCTCTTACATGTTCACTTGTAGTACAGATGCAGTACAAATGAGAAATGTTGTGAACTTTGTGCATTTAAAGTTTACTGTTACACTTAAACGTATACTTAAAAATGGGCCAATTTAGTCCCAAGCGGTACTGAAATAGTACACTTAGTTTACTTAAGTTTGCTACTAGTACATTGATATTAATATAGCCTACTTACTACATAAAGTATATTTAAAAGTAAACTTTTTATAAGTTCCTACTTTATAAGTAGGAATTATGTTTGTTTACTGGAGAATTTACTCACCCTCATTCCAAATCTGTATGCATTTTTTCTTTAAAGTTTTCTTAGCAAAATAAAATAATAATAATAATGAAAAAAAAAAACCTTTTTCAAAATATATAGATTTTATCTTTAAGTTAATCACGTATAATTGAGTCATTGAGTTCACCTTGGTGTATAAAAAATGCCTGTACTTTTATTCCAGAGAAGAAAAAAGTTTGGAACAACATGAGGGGGAATATAAGGACAGAAAGTGAATTGTTTTGGGAAAAGTAATCATTTAGCGCTATACACTGAAGCCGTGTAAACTGTTGCGAAAGAAAACTATCACCAGGTCATAGGAAGGTCAGGTCATATCATAGGTCACCAACCTATGTTCTGTAGCTTGAAACATCAAAATCTTGTTGAACTAGATTTATCTGCTGATTAACCAACAATATCAACACAAAACTAGAAAGACCAGCACCAAAAGCATATATAAGAATACAATCAAAACATTCTCAAAATTGAAATTTTGTAGACAGACAAAAAGCTCAAGTCTTTGTCTTTGAGTTAGTCTTTGATTTGCATTTAAGAGTTAGTTCAACTTCTTAATACATAATGTTTAGAAGTCACTGATTTTATCATATAATTCTATTACAAAAGTAACAGTGATTAAGTCAACTAATTTGGATACAAGTTTATAGGCTAAAGTTTTCATTTCTGACAGCTCAGACTGCATGTGTGTTAAATAAGAAATGGAAAGTCCTGGTCACATCGGCACATTTTGTTTACACAATATTTGTATGAACACAATAAATCAAAGCCTGAGAATAAGACCAACAATCATGGGATTAGTTCTTGTCTGTCAAGAGTCAGCTGAGGGTTTTTAAAGTCGTTTCCCTCTGAAAGGACATTTAGTGATTTTTTACTGATAAAATGCAACCTATTAAAACTTATCAAATCCCACTTATTACGTACCAAGTATAATATCTCCAAAAGTGATGTATCGAGTTTCATTAGATTTCATCATTTCATCAAGTGTACATGAAACATGAGGATGGCTAGAACAGTAGCTCTGAATCTTTCTATAGATGTATAAATGGCACAGACGTATTTTCAATTAGGTATAGTGCTCCCCTCCTAGCACTTAGCACAGACTGTTAACCCATCTATGGACTTAAAGATTTGTAATGGCCTTATGGTATACTGTAATAGTGGACTTCCTGTTGTGTTTTGATTGTCACATGTTCCTTTGTCTCAGTTTCCCGCCACTTTTCTGTTTCCTTGGCTGCCCTCATTAGTTTAGTTCTGTTCTGTTCAGCTGTGTTTAGTTAATTATCTTGTTTCTGTCTGCTATTTAAGTTCTTCTTGTTCACTCAGTCTTTGTGTATTCACTGTTATGTAAGGGTGTGCTTCTGTTGCCTGTCTGCATGTTCCTGGGAAGTTAAGATTAAAGTTTATTGTGATCATCTGAGTCTTCAGCCTATTCCTGGGTCACCAACTGTGACAGCAACATGATTTAGTGGTATATTATTATCTGTCATTTGAAGAATGACCTAAATTCTGATCTTATTTAGCAGGATAGTTATGAGTAGCATCAAATGGTTCACTTATCAAACAATACATAGATTTCTTTAAAAAAAAACAATTCACCAACAGATTGGATGGAGGAAAAAAATGGTTTAAAACTAAATCAATCTCAAAATACTAAATCACAAGAAATGTTTACATATTTCTGTATTCATTAGCAAACTTTAAAGAGCCTTTTTTTGAGAAATCAACTTTCCCTTGAGCTTTTGATATATAAAAGGCCATCATCATGGTAATATAAGTATATACTATAAGTTTCTGAAAACGTCCTTGTTAGTCAGGCCCAGTAAACAAGAGATCTCAGAAAATTCCACACCTTGACGTCATTGTGTGGACTTGAAACACTTCCTCAACATAAGATTAGAAACACCTGAAATTTCATAGGCCTACATAGAGCTAAGCTGTAACTCTAAGCATTAACATTCATCATTCGGATTCCTATATTATGAATGCATGGAAGAACTTTATTTTGAATGAATATCCAGCTCGCCTGAGGAAGACGTTTGCGTTTGTTCCTTAATTTCACCACTGATTAGTTTGTAGGCCTACACAAGAGACTGATTTGGAGACAGGATGAGATTACATGAATGAATTAAGAAACAAACTCATGTGAATAAATCATGTTTTTTTGAAGGTGATAGTATTACATTTATACAGATTGTTTGAGATTTATATTGATTATGTGTATGTGTCTAACGTTCTATACCTTAGCACGCAGTCTCAGGCTGAAGAATCCTTTATTTGTGGTGTCGTTGGTTCATTGCGATTCAGGATCAGACTCGTACATGCATAGGCCAGGGTTTTTAAAGACCAGCGTTCCGGGGCTATGTGTTTTCCAGACGGGCAAACAAAATAAATAGTGAAATAAAATTCCATTTCTGATGTGCGTTGTTCACTCTCTTGACTTGATATTTGAAGGAAAAATATAGTTGCAGAAGTTTTGCTCTTGCTATCTGCAGCTACTTGGTGTGTGTGTGTGTGTGTGTGTGTGTGTGTGTGTGTGTGTGTGTGTGTGTGTGTGTGTGTGTGTGTGTGAGTGTGTGTGTGTGTGTGTGCGTGTGTGTGTGTGTGTGTGTGTGTGTGTGTGGGCATGTTTTTGTGACATATGAGGACACAAATGTGTATAATGACATGGGTATGACATAGGTATTACAAGGAGAGGGTGAATTATGAGGACATGCTTATAAATCATACAGGATGAGTTTTTTTAGAAAATAAAAATGCAGAATGATTCATGTGATAGGTTTAGGGGCAGGGGCAGTGTAGGGGGACAGAAAATACGGTTTGTACAGTATAAAAACCATTACGCCTATGTAATGTCCCCATATGTCACAAAAACAAACATGTGTGTGTGTGAGTGTGTGTGTGTGAGAGAGAGAGAGAGAGAGAGAGAGAGAGAGAGAGAGAGAGAGAGAGAGAGAGAGAGAGAGAGAGAGAGAGAGAGAGAGAGAGAGAGAATAAAAAATAACATTCCAATCAATCGCTGGTCGATGAGAGATAAATTATTGTATTTGTTAAAGACATTTTGTGAGCCCTGTGGGCAATTCATTTTGGTTGCCGTTTCCCCACACACTTACAAAACAATTCCCTTATGTACTGACCCTGTACTGACCCGGTACTGACGAGGGAGCGGAAGCTCATTAAATATGCAAATCTTATCCAATCCTAGCCATGGCCGTTTACTTCCAAGTCTTCAGTGCAGCACGCCCATCAAAGCCGAGTGTTTATTGAGAGAGCCCTAAAACCAGTGTAGAAAATAGCCTAGTACTTATTAATTATGGTGTTTTGAATGTAAAACCCAAGTGAATGTCATTAGTTGATCTCAGGCAACAGTATAAAAATTAAAAGGTAAATGGACTGCATTTATATAGTGCTTTTAACAGACCTATGGCCATCCAAAATGCTTTACATATCGCCTCACATTCACCCATGGCGATGTCAGCCATGTAGGGCACCATCCAGCTCTTTGGGAACAGCTGGGGTTTGGTGTCTTGCTCAATGAAAACACATAGACACTTGGTCAAGTGGAACCAGGGATTGAACCCCCAACCTTCCGGTTTTGTAGACAACCTACATGAACCACTGAGCCACTGCCGCCCTGTAGAAAAGCCAGTTCATGACACCTTTAGATAGCTGCTCCTTAATGAAATTGCAAGTACTCAATTACGAGAACCCAAGCGTATGGATAAGAAATAACGAACTTGCGAAAAGTCCAGTTACTTAATACATGAATTGTGTTATTGTTTTTATTTTGAGTCTTTTCTGTTAATTAGCATTACACACAACCTATGTAGATCTACATTTGACATCTCATTATAATTTCCTGCAGGGAAATTAATTATCAGACAAAATGCAGTTTCAACATACAGATCAGACAACAGTTTACTCTGTCTGGGAGATGGTGATGGACAGACACACACTTTTTATAATACACACACTGTGAAACATTTTTGTTGGTTTAACTTAAAAAAGTGAGTAACCTGGTTGCCTTAAAATTGAGAGTTTATTGAAATTAAAAATTTGAGTTGATACAATGAAGGAAATTTGTTCAATAAATAGAAACTCAAAATATTATTGTATCTGAACCACATAAAAAATGTGATAAATCATGAAAATAGCACAATTTGGCATGTTTCACTGCGTCATCACAAATAAAACACACACAATTACCCAATATGCTTACAAAATCTTTTAATAATATTTTAATAAAGGTTGTCGAATCTCAAAAAATGTTCATTGTATTAACTCAAAATTGTAATTTCAACGAACTCAAAATTTGAAGGCAACCAGGTTACTTTTTTTCTAAATATTTTTTTACAGTGCAGGCATTTCCTTTCAAGGATAGTTAGGAATATTTTACTCCCCTGTACCTAAGAAAGTCTCTTTTTTTTTGGAAGCTTAATCTGAAAAGACAGACATGACGGTTACAATTACAGTGGCTGAAGAATACTTGTTCTCAACAGGATGTTGATGTGATTATTATGAGGGAAGGTTTTTTCTTCATGGCTAAGAGCTTTTGTGCAGGCCTTAAGGCATCTATCATTTCACATTTCACACTTGACTGCAAACACTGTTATTTCAGATCCATAGTGATGTGGATGCAATTGTTAAGTACATTCATCCTTTTTTCAAATTCTGTAGCTTGGCAGTTGAAAAGGTGAAAGATTTATAGCCACAAACATTGTCATTGACTGTACCGAATGGTGGGATTAGAGGCATTGGCTCTTTCTTATTGTTAACTGGTTGGTGTCTGGTTTTACTGTCTTATTCTTTTTACTGTCTTCTTTTTCCCTCCGAAGCAGATTAGCATTCATCCTACCACAGCTAACATGACAAATCTGAGCATATATACTGTACTGTGGATCCCCTACGTCACTTGCTTTGAATGAAATTTATGTTGTGGTCTGTTCGATTCAGAATCACATTTTTATTTGAATGCCCTATTTAACTTCAGACACTCTTTTTTAAAAACAATATATTTGGGGTATTTTTGGCTTACTCGTATAGGACAGTAGAGACTTGACAGTAAGCAATGTGGGAAAGAGAGAGAGGCAGAAACGGAAAGTACCTTGAGCCAGGACCCGAAGCACAACCACACCAATGTGTCAGTACACTTCCCACAAGCCTATTGGCTCCAACAACACGCTCTTATTGTATACTATCTACAGTACAACCCCAGTCCTTATTCTTGTAGTTTGCTAAATAAGACCTGCACTTAGGCTGACTTCATCTAAAGCAGACCCAGCACTTCAAGTAGAGACTTAAAGTAGTGGCAAGTAAGGACAAACAAAATGAAAAAAAATCTGGTTTATCTAATTTTCAGATTCAAATTGCCTTCCAATCAAATTAGTTGGCTATGAAGAACGAGAGACAGAAAGAGATGTGTTTGTCAAAAAGTAGTTTGTTAGGTGAAGCAGAATAATGTGACGTCTGTAATATGTCTATGTCAGTCAGTGCTGTTGGAAATTTGAGGTGTTTTCCCTTTTTTAGGGGTTGAGATGAATTGCAAATAGGTGCAAAAATTTCGTGACAGAGCAGATAAAACATATTATGTCACAGAAATGCTTTTTCTGACCCAATATCTGAGCTACCACACAGCTTTGTTTCATCTCTAAATAAGAGTAGAGATTTGGATTAGATGGAAATGATTCTTACTCCAGCCTTATAGCCAGCTGGGCCTCAGAATGTTCCAGAGTGAAGAATCCATTCCATCTCTGTAGGGAATACTGCCTTTGAAATACAAGCCATCACACTCAAATTCCATTCACTGTATGGGGGAAATGCCGTGGAATTGCTTTTAGATGAGATACACCTGTGTACCTTTTTATTTTTATTTTACAAAGAGACTGTTAAGACTGACTGCACAAAAATTCTCCAAAACTTGCTCTTGGCACTCATGATTAAATGCTCTAGTGCTCCTTTTTCAGGTTTGTGGGTCAATTAAATAATGCTCAAATGTTTTACAGAACTTCTGGAAAATATTAATTAAATTGTAATTTATTAATTTATTGGCATGTTTATTATTTCTAAATTAAAATATATATTTTTAATCTTTTTTTAATCTTTTTTTTAATGACATACATACAAATGTCCTAACACGTATTTTATATGACCCCCCCAAAAAATAAATAAATAAATAATAATAATAATAATAATAATAATAATAATAATAATAATAATAAAAATAAATAAATAAATAAATAAATAAATAAATAAATAAATAAATAAATAAATAAATAAACATGCCAATCATAAATTAATTACAATTTAATTAATCTTTTTAAAAAGTTCTGTAAAACAAATATGAGAATTATTTAATATAATATTATTTAAATATGATTTTAACAAATATCTCACTAATTCTATAAAATACTATTAAGTAGTTTGAGTTATTTTATTAATTTATTAATTCAGCTAAGAATGATCCACACAAAACACAAAAATGCTGCACAACAAAGTGCTGGTTTTGAAAGAATCAATGTTCTCTGTGAAAAAAAAAGACTTTTAACACTTCCAGATTAGTACAGTGTTTTGTACAGTACAAGTATCTATCAAGTTATAACACAATCTATCACAGCTATCAGCAGCACAGCAGGCAGATCGATGTGATCTCAAAAATATAACAACTCTCCGATGGGATTTGAATTTAAGTTTTCAGCATGATCATATTCTTGTGCAACCTTACTTTTCTCGAACCCACCTTTCGTCATCTATTTTCTGGTGGGTTCTCTCAAATTCAGTAGAGGATATCAGCTGCTGCTCACATATTCTTTGTTTTTAGGCAACTATTGTATTCAATACATATGAATGTACATTATGAATGTTATTCTTTGCTTTTGAAAGGCAAAATGTTCAATATCTTATTTTTCACGTTGCAGGTAAATACGTCTACCAACCCATGACCAGTGTATGCCAACTTCCCAGCACACCGGTTCCAGTTGCCTCCTCAGGTCACACCCACACCATGAACCTGTCTATCTCCCTGGCTGAGCGCTTTCTTAGGACGGCTCCCAAGTTCCGGGCTCCACCCTGCCCAGAGTCTCCCAAGTTCTGTGTCATTTCTGACCTCTTTGTGGATGACTACATGGTCAAACGTATCAATGGTAAGATGTGTTATGTGCAAAGGCCGCCTCCACCTACACCAAATCCCACGCACCAACCCCAAACGCCGGTATCTCAACCTGCACCTCAACGTACCAACAAGCACAGAAGGCAAGTGGGCCCAACTGTTAAACACGGCCAACCAAATGAGAAGATCTCAGGCCCTAAAATGGATCACTGCTCCTCTCCTTCCAGCTCAGAAGACTCTGGAATTAATGCATTGGGTCTGCACTACATGGAATCATGCGATGAGGATTCTTGCATGGATGATGAGGATGATGAGGAGGAAGAAGAGGATGACGATCTGAGTACCGATGGGGAATCTAGTCCCAGTAGCCTCTGGGATCAGGATGAGTGCACTTTACTGTCACCATCCAAATCAATGGTCGAGATCATTGAGAAGATTGAGACTACCGTTTGACGTGCCTGTCAGTTAATGCCACAGCTGGAATTCTTTAGTCACGGAAACACTTCCCTACACTATCCTATCTGCAGGTGCATGAGTTCAATGAGCCGTTGCAAGCACACACTCCCTGTTATGGCAATGCCATTCAAGGTTGTCCCAGAAAACCCCTCGAGAGATGAGTCAGGGAGACTTCTCTCCTGTACTTACTACAACTCTCATTTTCCCTATAGTCTGTTATGCATGGAGGGGCTAATGTAGGTTATACTCAAGCAAGTGCGCTGACATACACATATCGAGAGAACTATGACCAAATGGGATTCAATACATGATAGAATATTTCATGGATGAACAGATGTATCAAGCCAAACGCAAAAGTATGAGGCTACCAAGGGTATGTCTCTCTCTAGAGAGCTCAGCCACACTCTGTCCAATACATAGAAGTGGAGGAGGGGATGGCTGATGCAATATGGAGAGATTTAGACTGAGGTGGTCTGTGTGTGTTTGGAGGATGGAGAGTGCTACAAAGATAGAAGGAGAAAGAGTGAGGCAGAGAGAGAGGCTTTCAATGTCCTGTTAGCAGGATCAGTTAAAGCAGTGGCTAAATCATGCATGAGCTCAGAGGACGGTAATGAAACGTTGAGATGAAAGGCGACTGAAGCTCCATGCTTGAGGGAATGTCCTTTCGCTCAAACTCTCTCACAGAGATTCCCTAGGGGCTCAGCCAAAGGTACATGAGGGTCTCTTGTCTGGCACCAGACTATGTGGGAAGGACTCATCCTCATAGCCCTCAAGGTTGGTGGCTTCTTTAGGAGTGGAATACAACTTTTTGACAATCAGTTATAGAAAAGGTAGGTTTAAGAAAAACTGAGAAAGATAAAAGAATAAAATTGTGTCTTGTGTCCCCCAAGTTGTGATCTTTGTTCCATTTGTCAAGCACCTGTACCACTTTGAAATATGTGGTCTTACATTGACAATGCCAACAGACTGCTTAGTGACTGTGACTGTGACTGTTCACAGGGTCAGGGTCTTGCGTTCATCTGCATTATTTTTTTATTTTATTATTGTTGGTCTATTTTAAATGTGCAGAAACAATGTACAGAAATGAATGTTCCAGTAACAGTTACATTCATGCATTTTGGAGATACTGTTTCCAAAGCTTGCATTGCTTTCAAGGTATACTTTTTTGAGTGTGTGCATTCCAAAGCAAATAAAACCCATGGCCTTGGGGTTTCTAGTGCCAGGCCTGATCAGGAATGCTATGAACCAGCCTTCAGGTCAGTTCTGACCCTGTCTAGCTGTATTTATTGCAAGAACACACCCTGTGTAAAGGGCCCCTTAGTGTCACTGAAATCACATCTTTGTGACCCTCATTGGCTGCAACACCTTCAGTTTTTCTGAAGAACATTTACTCCATTCAGACATGACATAGCATCTCCAGATCTTATTTAATTCTTGCAATTCTTGCGTTAATCTTCTTGTAATGAGACCACAAATAAGTTACCTCTAAACCCCAAGCACAGTTATAGACTGCCCCTAAAATGAAGAAAAAAGTATGTCAGGACCTGTGTGTCAAGAAGTGCTGGTTTATTAAACACATAAAACCATTCTAATGCGTTTGTTTCTGTGAGGACTTTAGTTAGGAGTCAGCCATATTGTAGACCAGGGCTACCCATTCCCTTCATGGAGATGTACGTACATGCAAAGTTCAGCCTCAACCCTGATTAAGGGGCCAGTTACGCAACACTGGTTTCAACTAAATGCATTCTAGCCGTTCATTTACATGACAGCTGTGTTTTGGGGGGACTGAAAATGCAAACATTTGAAAACGTTCTCCAGGAACAAGATTGGGCACCCCTGTTGCTGCATCTGAGATTGCATTTTCCCATAATATATATCAAGCAATTTTGGATGCAGCCTAAGGAGCCATTCAAACAGAACACTTTTTTTTCATTCCACTACTCTACTTTTCCACAAAAAAATCAAAGTAAACACGTCCACGTGCTAGACGGACGTGTTTAACAGTTGTGCTCAGGTCCAGCGTCTTTTGCAGCGCCTTTGCGCATACATGGCCTTCAGAAAAAACGTGTCACTTGAACTTGCGCCTTTTTTCCATTACATTGACTTCATGTTTTTAACAGCAAAACATGTTCTGCCGGTCCCAAGTGTCTGATCCCACTGCTGTCACTGCTGAGGTTGAATACAGTCCTACACAAATTATCAAAACTGCACAGAGAATTCACACATCAGTGTCTTGCTCCATATTTTTAAAGGGATTACAACTTTGTTAACTAAAAATGTTATGACGGTGTATTGGCTAATTATGGGGCTACGAGCTGAGACTGCCAAGGCTGTACTTACTGGATGAAAACCAACTGAACCTTTTTGATGATCCAACCTGATTTATTTCAAGTTATGGCTCAAAGATATAACACTAGCTTACTGTTTGCCGAACCTATTTAATATATAAGCACATATGTAACTTCACTGCCTGAGCAAAATAATCAATTTTTGGAGATATGCTGAAGATCTGATGGAAACTGATCATCATAGAAGGACCAATATCCTTCACCACTGAAGGACTACGATTCTCAGTGTGATTCTCTCCTTGTTACAGAATGAATGAATATGACTATCCCTGTCTCTGCAATTTCATATCAGGGACTGATACCGTAGCTACAAATATATACTGTAGATACACAAATGTTCAGCAAATATTATAATATACCCCTTTTCTCTTTTTTCTTATATCAATTATTGTTACTCACCTCTTATTTTTCTTATAAAGAAATATTGAAAAATACGAAATGTGTCTGTCTTTCTTTCTGAAAATATGCTGATGTTTGTGGATCTCAGAAAGTACAAGATCTGTATGCATGCTTCCAAACTTCTAGCATAAGTGTTAATGTATTTTCACAGATTTTTTTTTTTTTTTATGTGATCCTTGAGCTGTTAAAGGTTAACTGCATTGGCCTTTTAATCCTGGATAATCCTAGAGAACTTCCACTTCAATTTGCCACCTACATTATCAAAAAAGGGAACATGTGGGAATCTTAGAGGAACACTTAGCTGAGAAATCTGCCTGAAGCCATATAAGCAGTAAGACCTTATGCCTACTTGGAAAACAGATGGGCCTACTAAAAGGAAACGACTCCATGGAATACAATCCTGCACCAATGAAATAACAAACCACAAAGCTTTCCCTGTTGCTGTGCACACTTTCATCTCTATAAGATAACATCTGGAGAAATAGGTAGCGTAACTATCATGAACAAAACCACAAATGGTCTTTGTGACCACTAATAAGTGACAACAAGCTATGCAAAACACTGCAAATGTAACAAAACCAAGGAGGGGTTATGCCTGGGGCCTAGAGCCCAGAGTGTACAGTGCCTGCAAATACAAACTGATACATAGATGGAATAGACAGCTCTTGAAAAAGTGGTAATAATATAATACAATTGATCAATTAAATAATTGGGGGGTGGTAAAATAAAGGTCCACTAAAGGAGGCTTCAGGAAGCTTTCAAAGAGCCGCCCCAAGATGACTTAAAGGGTAACTAAACCCTAAAGCAACTTTTTTTAGTTAATGATCTGCAAGGCTGGGGCTTTATTAATGCTGTTTATTGATTCGAGTAAATGTTTTGACATTTGGGTATAACGTGTTTTAACTCTATAATATATGGTGTAAAAACGTCTTAGTGCTGCCCTCTTAAGGTTGAACGGTGGCTACTGCAGTCGAATTTTCCTATTGGACGTTGTGGTGCTTCGTGACGTAGGATGGTACTTCCAACTATCCACGCCCCTGGCACGAGCTCACCACGCCCTAAGAAATGTTTTCCTGTGATCACATGATGAGAACGGCTTCAGTCCAGTATGAGTGCTCATGTTACATGAAGTAGAAACATTATGAATGAAACTTTCTCGTCACTTGCTTTCAACATCCTAATGAAGAAAATACAGATAAATAATGCAGTTGTAAGTACATGTTAAGCTTTTCTTGTGATATTTTGCCTCCCGTCATGTCTACAGATCATTTTTATACTTCAGAGGCTTTCAGACAAACCCTGACACGCAAATGGTTGCCGTGGTAATGAACAACAACACCGTAACATGCTGGCGTATAACGTTATAGTCTAACTTTTATTTATGAAAATCTGTTGTAATAGGCTATTAGGTTTGAACTTATTGGCCCTGTGCTTTTGTAGTGGTATTCAGTATAAGGATAGTTCAGTGTTCATAGATTAGTTAGTGGCCTCATTCTCTCTTGCGCTACTGCTTTGCTAGCATGAATGAATGAATGAAAGCATCGTCGGCATCGGGAGTTAACGCAGTTTGAGCCAGCGGCTCGATTGATAAGGCTCTGTGTCTACAGACATTTCACCCTCCTCCACTTCAGGTGAAGGTGGTAAAGAAAAGTTCTCTACTTTAGATGACCGCTCTGTTGCAAAACTACTGTCCTCACTCCAGTCACTATCCATCTTTACGAGTCTGACTGCTGTCAAACAAGTTGTCACTTCGGGTCTTAGGTGCACCGCCCCCGACCCCCACCCCCCACCCCGCTCAGCCCTGCCCTCGTCTCGTCCCCTCTGTCTCCGCTTCAAATATTGCCAGGGGAGTTAGGCCGTGAACAGGGGTTTAGATACCCTTTAAACTGATGTAATATAACAAAAAAGCAATAACATTAGCTAAAACAACTAAAAAAATTTATTGGGCTCCAGTGTTCTATGAGGTAGATTTATTTTAAAAGTGTGATTTCTAGAACTTGAAAAGTCATGGTTTATAAAAGTTGGAATTACATTCATTGTAATAACTGGAAAGATCATCAGTTATGAATTGAGTTCAGTTTAGCTAAAAAGAAGCTCCGTCATTATCAGGCTCAGTTCAGTTCTCATCAAATAATGTCAGTACAGTCAAATAAAAAAATTGCTGAATATTAAGCGTTACCAAGTGTGATGGACAGAAGGGGCAGTGAGGAATGATATCTCAGAGCTGCTCAGACAAAGTTACCTGCCTGGACAATTCCTTTTCAAGTATAGAGAGCCGCCACAATTCTTTAAGCTAGAGCAGTGGAGTGCCTGCCACTGCTATTGTGAACAGTGGTTTAAAAGGCAATATATCACACTATAGATTTTATTTTGAGATTATTATAATAAATAAAGTGGAAATTCCAAGCTTTGTACATTTATAACTCTCTGCTGGGTTACCTTCCTCTCCAGATCCACGAGAGCCCCCACTCTCCTTCAGGTGAACTCTTTACGGTGTGAGGATGCGCCTTCTGGGGCGGGAAGCTACTGTCAGGCTTATGTTATGCCATATGTTCTTATACTTCATGTCCAATTAAAACAAGCGTTTGTATTGTATGGCCATTCCTTCCAACATTTTTCCATCATTGTGGAGTCTCTAAGCATCTGGTTCCCTGGGACATCGTTGGACACAATCCATCTGTAGAAAAAACTAGATCACTCCTATTATAACACATAAATGCATTTGCAAATTTGCACTACTATTCAAAAGTTTGGAGCCAGTACATCAAAAAAAAAAAAGATCTTTTTTAAAGAAGTTTATTATGCTCGTCAAAGCTGCATTTGATCAAAACAATAATTGTCACAGAAACGCCAGGCTCCCACATCACGGTATCCCAACGCACACCCTCTCCTGAGTATTGATCACCTCCACCTGCACCTCATCAGCACCCTCATCAACACGAGCACTTAAGCACCACAGTAACAGTCACTCTTTGTCTGGTCTCATTTATGCAAGGTACTCAACCAAGCTACAAACCAACGGACTCACCTTGCTACTCTGACCAAGTCTCCAGAGACTACCCTGTGCCTCCTTCGTCTCCAGCATCGTGTCTCCTCGTCCTTCGATCTCCAGCTCCTCGTAGTGTTCCTCGTATTCCATTGTCCGTCTCCATCGTCATTCTGATTCTCTACTTACCCTTCACCTGGCTGTCCTCATCTTAAAACCCCAATCTGCACTGTACTCCACTCTGCTCACTCTACCGGTCTGCTCAGTAAACCATTTGTCTCAAACCAACACCTTTGTCTCCGCAGTTCTGTACCACAAGACCGGACCACAACCACGAGCACCAGTATGAGCACTTCCGATTCTTTCCAAGAACTGGTGGATGACGTGCACCGTGAACTCACCACCGATTCACCGGCACTAGCAGGCACTTCCACATCCATCAGCACCTCTTCTTCTGCATCTCCGTACGCCAGTCCCATGGCCAAGTCAGCGCCCTTCTCTGGTTCGGCGGAGGATTGCAACGGCTTCCTTCTTCGATGCTCACTGGTCCTATAGATGAAACTGCAGTTATATCCTGACGATCGATCCCAGGTAGCGTTCATTGTATCCCAATTAAATGGTAAAGCATTACGCTGGGCGGAAACGCTGTATGCACAGAATAACCCAGTTTTGCAGTCCAAGTCAAGCTTTGTGGCCCATTTCAAGGATGTGTTCGGGAAACCTGCCTGGGATGCGTCAATTGTTGAGAGATTGTACCATTTAAAACAAAATAACATGTCGATTCATGAGTATGCTCTACAGTTTCGGACCTTGGCCGCTACCAGCGGATGGAATGAACAATCGTTGTCTCTCTGATCTGCCAGCTCCGTCCAAGCCTCTCTCTAGCAAGCTTCCAGTGTGTGCCACTTCCATTTAAAGCTCCGTCGAACAACATTCTGTAGATATCCCCTCCTGTTACGCCCCCTTCAGTGATGTCTTCTGCCCTCACCGGGCTTCCAAGCTTCCTCCACATCAGCAATGGGACTGCGCGATCGATCTGCTTCCGGGTGAGCCAGTGCCCAGGGGGAAGATCTACCCCCTCTCCCTGCTGGAGGAGAAGGCCTACATCCAGGAAGACCTCCATCAGGCCTTTGACATCCCCTGCTGCTTCAAGTTTTTTCTTCATGGCCAAGAAGGACGGAGGCTTGCGGCCTTGCCTTGATTATCGTGCCCTCAACAAAATCACAGTGAAGTTCCGATATCCACTTCCTCTCGTCCTGGCGGCGCTGGAACATCTCCGAGGTGTCACTGTGTTCACCAAGTTGGACCTCCGCAGCACCTACAACCTCATCCGGATACGTGAGGGGGACGAGTGGAAGACCACCTAGACTACGAAGACTACGAGTACCTCGTCATGCCCTATGCCCAGGACTTCATACATGAGGTGCTCCGGGAGTTCCTCCACAAGTCAGTTTTGGTGTATATCGATGATATCCTGATCTACTCCCGGAGCCTGGCCGAACATTGCCACCACGTTGCGGAGGTCCTGCAACGCCTGATGGACTTCCAGCTCTACCTCAAGGCCAAAAAAATGCTCCTTCCATCAGCCATCAGTGCAGTTCCTTGGCTATAACATCGACCACAGTGGCATCCGGATGGACGAGAGGAAGGTAGAGGCCAACAGATCAAAAGTTTCCTGGGGTTTGCCAATTTCTATCGCCGTTTCATCAAGAACTACGTCTCATCTCCAGTCCACTCACCCACCGCGATGCAAGCCCAAGTCTCTGGCATGGACCCCTGAGGCCACGGAGGCCTTCAACGAGCTCAAGAACGCCTTCACCACCACTCCCCTCCTAGTCCATCCAGATCGGACTAAGGCCTTTGTCGTCGAGGTTGATGCCTCCACCACCAGAGCAGGAGCGGTGTTCGCACAACAGCAGGGGACACCAAGTCGGCTCCATCCATGCTCCTTCTTCTCCCGGAAGTTCAACCCGGCGGAGGTCAACTACGACATCGGCAACCGTGAGTTATTAGCCATCAAGCTTGCCTTGGAGGAGGAAGCCCCGGAGGAAGCCCCGGAAAGTTCAGAGCACATCCTGCACGAGAAGCTCTTTCTCCATCCTATCACCTGGTCTGAGGAAACGATTCCTCCCGCCAGTGCCTCCACCCCAGCTCCACCGGGTTGTCCGCCAGGACTCCAGTACATCACCCGCACACGACCTTGGTTCACTCCGCTCACACATCGTTGGGCACTGGCCAAACTGCAGAGATAATGTTTAATGTCGTTTTCAGATATTTGGAATTCCTGAGGATATCATGTCAGATCGAGGACCCCAGTTCATCTCCCGAGTGTGGAAGGCCTAGGTGTGACCGTGAGTCTGTCATCCGGCTATCACCCTCAGACTAACGGGCAGATGGAAAAGGAAGATCCAGGAGATCGGCAGGTTCCTCCATACCTTCTGTCACGGTCGCCAGAACTCCTGGAACCAGTTCCTTGGGTGGGCCGAGTACGCACAAAACTCGCTCCGTCAGGCCTCTACAGGTTTAACCCCTTCCAGTGCATATTCGGCTACCAACCCCTGCTGTTCCCATGGTCGGGGGAACCTTCGGACGTACCAGCTACTGATACTGATTCCGGGAGAGTGAGAGGGTCTGGGACGAGGCTCATCACCAACTCCAGTGAGCCCTGTGCAGACGTAAGCTGACAGCCGACCTTCGTTGCTCCGCACGCCCTCCTTCCAGCCCGGGCAGAAGGTTTGGCTGTCAACCAGGGTTGACACAGAAATGCCAGGCTCCCACGTCACGGTATCCCAATGCACACCCTCTCCTGAGTATTGATCACCTGCACCTCATCAGCACCCTCATCAACACAAGCACTTCGTCCTTCAATCTCCAGCGTCCTGTGGCTAAGTGTTCCTCGTATTCCATTGTCTGTCTCCATCGTCATTCTGAGTCTCTATGCACCTCTCACCTGGCTGTCATCATCTCAAGACCCCAATCTGCACTGCACTGCACTGCACTGCACTCCACTCTTCTCACTCTACTGGTCTGTGCAATAAATCATTTCATATAACACCTTTTGTCTCCGCAGTTCTGTACTGTAACAATAATATTGTGAAATATTATTGTAATTTAAAATAACTTTTTTTATTATTTTACTATATTATATATATATATATATATATATATATATATATATATATATACATACATACAGTGGGGATCCAAAGTTTGGGCACCCCAAGTAAAAATTTGTATTAATGTGCATATAGAAGCCAAGAAAAGATGGAAAAATCTCAAAGGCGTCAAATGACAGATTAGACATTCTTATAATATATATATAAAAAAATTTGATTTTATTTCCCCAACAATCAGCACCATGGGTTCTTTTAAGCAGTTGTCTAGAAAACTGAAAATAGTTGACGCTCACAAAGCAGAAGAAGGCTATAAAAAGATAGCAAAGCGTATTCAGATGCCAATATCCTCTGTTCCGAATGTAATTCCAGTAATGGCAGTCATCAGGAAGAGTGGAAGTTAAAATCTGGAAGACCAAGAAAAATATCAGACAGAACAGCTTGCAGGATTGTGAAAAAAATCAGCGTTTGAAGTTTGCAAATGAACATATACACAAGCCTGATGCATTTTAGAAACAATTTCTGTGGATCGATGAGGTTAAAATAACACTTTTTGCTGGAATGAGCAAAGTTATGTTTGGAGAAGAAAGGGCATAGAATTTAATAAAAAGAACCTCTGTACAACTGTTAAGCATTGGGGTGGATCTATCATGCTTTGGGGTTGTATTGCAGCCAGTGGCACAGGGAACATTTCACGAGTAGAAGGAAAAATGGATTCAATAAAATTTCAGCAAATAAAAAATACTTGATGCCATCTGTGAAAAAGCTGAAGTTAAAGAGAGGAAGGCTTCTACAAATGGATAATAATCCTAGACACACCTCAAAATCAAGAGCATAAACTGAAGGTTTTGCCATGGCCTTCACAATCTCCTGACCTCAACATGTTTGAAAATCTATGCATAGACCTTAAAAGAGCAGTGCGTTACAGACAGCCCAGAAATCTCAAAGAACTGGAAGACTTTTGTAAGGAAGAATGGGCAAAGATACCTCAAACAAGAATTAAAAGACTCTTGGCTAGCTACAAAAAGCGTTTACAAGCTGTGATACTTGCCAATGGGGGAAGTGCAAAGAAGTACCTCTGCAGGGTGCCCAAACTTTTGCAGACAGCATTTTTTTGTTTTCTGTTATTTTGAAAGTGTAAATGATGGAAATAAAATCGAACTTTTTTTTTACTTATTATAAGGATGTCTAATCTGTCATTTGATTCAGTGTTCAAGTTGGCTATATTTCTTATTATAAATGTTGAAATGCTGCTTTTTTTGTGGAAACAGTGGTTTGTTCAGGATTCATTTATTAACAGTAAGAGAACAGGAAAAGAACAGCATTAATTAAAATGTTTTAACAAAATGTTTTGTCAATTTAAAGCCTTTATTGACATTTAGTTTTTGATTACTGAGTTACTGATTTAACCCACTATGGGACTAATTATTCAATAAAAGCTAGAAAAAAAAGACTATTATTTTATATATATATATATATATATATATATATATATATATATATATATATATATATATATATATATATATTTAAATCTAAAATAATTTTATATAAATATATATTTAAATCTAAAATAATTTCCCACAGTTAGTCTACATCTGATCTTTTTTTAGGATGCCATTTATAATTAAATTTTTAGGGTAAATTAATTTGGGCACACTGTCTGAAACTTTACGAGCATTTTCACTATCTGAAAAGTTACTGAAAAGCTTATTAACATCTACTATATTTCATTTGGAACTCAAATGACCAAAAACTTTAGAAAGCATATTTGGATGTACAATTATACTTTTATTCTAGTCTAAAATCAACTTACAATGAAGCTATTGAGCCGGCAGCATGTGACCTAACATGTACTAATGTCTCCTTCACTTGTTTCCTTGTTGCCAAAAATTTCAAGCACATGGCAAATAGATTTAAATCTTATTAGCTGAAGGGGATATGATATCATATGATATTACTATTTTTTCTTAGTTTGTTTGTTTTGTTTTTTGGTTGAACATTATGTTTTTATTTTGCAATAGCAAAAAAATAAATGCAATTTTCTTAGCATCATATAAATACTGATGTCCTATAAAGGGTAAAGTATTGATTCATTAAAATATATGTATATTTCCGACCTAAATTTTTGTCAAATGGTTTTGTCATAGGACATCTCTCTTTTTTTTGTAGACAGTGTAATACTACATGAACTAACACACTTGCCTACTGCAAAGACATTGCATTCACATATTATAAAATGAATGATGCAATGCAGCCATGGTAGGGAGTATCAAGACTTGGAGTCAATCCCACTCAACTACTGCTGGGGTACCAAGCTCCAGTCTAGTGAATAGATTGACTACAGAAGTGCACAACATGACAACACTCAAAGTGATGGGAGAACCCATTGACTGTAATGCTCACGTCATTGTGGACAGATCTGAAGAATTCTCTCAATAATAAAGCCAAAGGAAACCTACTAATGAGCAAACAGAAATTCTGTGTGCTACAAGGTATCCTAGAGAGAGAGAGAGAGAGAGAGAGAGAGAGAGAGAGAGAGAGAGAGAGAGAGAGAGAGAGAGAGAGAGAGAGAGAGAGAGAGAGAGAGAGAGAGAGAGAGAGAGAGAGAGAGAGAGAGAGAGAGAGAGAGAGAGAGAGAGAGAGAGAGAGAGAGAGAGAGAGAGAGAGAGAGAGAGAGAGAGAGAGAGATCGGGTGCTTTTTAAACAGTGAAAATTCAGAGAGCTCATCTCTGAACTTAGAAAATAGTAAACTAAAGTGCACATCCAGCCTTAAGTTCTTAAATGCAGACCAGACCATCTAATAACACAGAGTTTATTAGATATGCCCTCTATTTGAAACCATTAGCCCTGGGCTGGAATCATTTGCAGAAAGTAAACAGTCATTGCTTTCATTGTCAGAATGTGGTGGTGGGGTTCAGTCAGTTTGAGGGTGTCTGTTGTTGTTAAACTTCATACCAACAGAGCAGCACAGCAGGCAGAGAGCTAGACTGAGAAGCATCCATAGAATCCAGCTAATTAATTCAAGCTAACCCAAGGCAAAAACATCAACTAGCTTACAAATGCATAACTGGGAAAAGCAGACTTGTGCTTTTTTTCTTCAATTAAAATATTTGGACTGCCACTGTACACATTTACATCAACAGAGACCCCTCTAAATTAAGGTGACTCCATGATTGTGTTTGGTCCATCTTATGAAATTGACTTAACATATTAAAATAATATTACACTGAGGTGCCATTTGTATCCTTCGTGGTGTTATTCAAATATATACTTTACCATAATTTATTTCTCCTATGACATATTCATTTGTACTCAGTACTCTTCTTAGTGAGTTGCTTACTCGTCATGAAATTTCTGCAGAACTGTAGCCTGTGTGTGTGGCAGGATATTTTGTCATTCACAATTACATTTTGAGAATGCCTGAATATAAATTCACATTTTAATATAAAGAAGCACTTTTAATTCATTTGGCCAATTCGATCCAAATTACAATTTTTAAAGAGGAAGCGACCCAGTGACATACCTATCATTGGCTCCATTGCAAAACACTTGCATGGACCCCTGCCATCCCCCTTTTTTATTTTTGATCTTTCCTTGACAAAGAAACTAAAATAAAAACCTAAAGTGCTATATGTCACTGCGGATGAGATACACAGGAATGTATAATGCATTTGCTACAATAAGACATGTAAGGGACTTTTTCCATGTGCTTCTACATTCTGACACATAAAGCAAACATTTACATTCTTAGTTTTAACTTACATACAAGTTTTACATTCTTGAACATGTTGTCTTAGAGGATGTCTATTATACATGACTCATCATAAATAATTGCAGTAATTAAAAAAAATAATGTTTCTTGTTACTGGTCACATTAATTGTAGTGATCACCCATGTGCATGCACAATATTCTTCCAATTAAACATTCATGTTAATGAAATGTTCAGCATAATCTTTCTGGTAACACTTTACAAAAACGTTTTGTTCATTAGCATTAGTTGACTAACATGAATTAACAATGACCATATGTTTTTTTTTTTTTTTTTTTTTTTTTTTTTTTTTTTACAGAATATATAAATGTCTGTTAATGCTAATATACAATTATTAATTGTTTGTTCATTTTAGTACACAGTGTATTAACTAATGATAACAGACAAAACTTATGATATATAAAAATATATTACTAAATATTGAGATTTACAAGAAGGTTAATAAGTGCTGTAGGAGTATTGTTATCACGGCTTGGCTATGGCAATAGGTGCAAGACAAAGAATTACGAGTATTTAATATAATAAGATAGTAAGAAATTATTTAATATAATAATCCAACTTGCCGACGTTGCAGAAAAAAAGAACAGAATGAACTGAGGGCTTAAATACATGCAGAGATAATTAATTGTAGAAAAGGACAGGTGTGATTAACTAATTAACTACCTAGAGACTGAGAGAACAAATGACAGTGAACATGGGCAAACCAAAATTAAACAAAGCACTGAAAAAGGACTGGACCAAAACACTGACCAGAAAGACACCTCAGGCTTCGGAGACCGCTGCAGAACCATAGCAATGACCCCCTGAGGTGCATCAAGGGTACTGGAGAGTTGAAGTGAAACCAGAGGGACTAAGGGCCAAGGTGGCGCTGGAGGGAGGGCAGAGGCAGATGCAGACATAGGGGATGGATTGGATGGATTGAGTGCAGTGGATGGATTAAAAGTCTGTACAAGGCAATGTCCAAATGAACAGAGAACCAGAGGATCAAAGGGAGACTCCTAGGTGGAACCAAGGAAGGGAAGAACTAGGGCTGGGCGATATGGAGCAAAAAATATATCTCGTTATATTTTGCTATATCTCAATATACGATATATATCTCGATATCTTTACAGGAAAAATAACCTCCTAAAAACTACAGCAAAAACAAATATGCTAAATACCACAAATTCTTTTTTTTTAAATTATTGATGTGCAAAGAGGTAGTCAGTTCATGTAGGAACAATGTGCTTTTGCGACATTTAAAAAAAAACTCCCTGATTACATAAATAATAATAATTTAACTGTAAAAGAAAATAAATAATATTGCCTTCTTTTCATTTATTTCATGCTTTCAAAAGATGAATCAAAGACTCCCTTTTTTACACTTAAAGTAAACAGTAAGCATTTTGCAGAAAGATGGGGGCATGACTGAGATATAAATAAACTGATTTTGTCATAACACCATTTCCTGTTAAATTTGTATCAAAATTCAAACAGTGATGTTTATCATAAGTTTGACAAAATTCAAACTCATCATGCGGATCATGTAGGCTACACATGGGCTGAACTTCACTTCTTTTCCAGTTACAGAACGAAATATGAATGTCAGAAGGTAGGCTATATGATAATATGATACAGTACAACTTACGGAAGAGCACCGCGTGTCTCAGGACACAAGGGATGTCGCGTTTTTCCCTCTTGGTTAAAACATGAATAGACCTATTCATCATAATCCCGTGATAAAGCTGACAAAATAATAATAGTAATGATATTGCAATACTTTTAAAATGTTTTCAAATGATATGCGATCATTTTGACATTTTAACCGAAAACCATGCGATCAGTTAGACACAAATCATAAACTGACATGATTGCGACCGTGTCTCGCACCAGTAGTTGCAATCACCTGACTGTGGGTGAAACTTGCGATTTGAACTATGATGAACATTATTTCTTTATGAATTTTAGCAAGCAGTTGTGTTAGAAGGAAAACATGGTCTCTAAACTGAGTCCTGAACAACGCGCGCGCTTGTAAACATGATAACTAATCCTCACCTGGTTGCGGAAGCCGGCGTGTTCAATGAGACAACACGCGAGGGGAGGGGGAACAAAAGCAAGAGGCGGGAGGCACACGAGCGGGAGCGAGCACAGCACAGGGAAGACAAACAAGCAAAGTGGCGGAATCAGAATTAAATATAAACATATCGATATATACGATATGTCCAAATCCATATCGAGTTGAAAAAATATCTCGATATATTTTAAATATCGAGATATCGCCCGCCCCTAGGAAGAACCAAGACGCAGGAGTCTAGACGACGGGCTGAGGTGGAGTGATGGGATCAGCACCTGGAGGTAGAGCCAGAGCATACCTTCTTCCAGAAGGAGCTGTATGCTGCTAGGCCTGAGGTGAATCTAAGGGTTGAAGGTGAAGCCTGAGGAACTGACGGGAGACAGCGGAGACTGGGCAGAGGAACTGGCTGAAGTTTGAAAAGGAGGTGGGAGAGGGAGACTGTGAGGGATCATAGGAGAGCACAGGAGACTTGGATCTGGGCAGGGTCAGTGTAGATTTCTGGAAAACGTCTCAGGTTACGTATGTAACCCTAGTTCCCTGAGGGAACGAGACGCTGCGTCGAAACACTGTGAGAACGCCTCTGCGTTAATGCGTCGTGAAGCGCCTGTAGAACCATTCCATCTGAAAAAAGATCGATCGTTGGCGTGATGACGTCATCGACCGGAAGCTATAAAGCGTCCATGAAACAAACAGGAACTAACTTCTGATAAAGCCTGAAGTAAGTGATCACGGACACGCCGGGAGTATGGCAAAGCGACGCAGCGTCTCGTTCCCTCAGGGAACTAGGGTTACATACGTAACCTGAGACGTTCCCTTTCGGGGAACTCGAGCTGCGTCGAAACGCTGTGAGAACGCTTATACCCACATCGCCATAGGACCAAGTGTCTCGTATGTGTGAAGCCGAAGCGCACACGGTTACGAGAGAACCTGCGCCCCAACAGTAGATGCCAGGTCTAGTTCATAGAACCTGACGAAGGTTAAAGGAGACGACCATCCGGCCGCGTTACAAATATCGTGGAGGGAAGCCCCCGACAAGAGTGCTTTTGAAGCAGCCATACCCCTGGTTGAATGCGCCCGGACAGCCAGTGGAGATGGCTGCCCGGCCGCTTCATAAGCAAGTGAGATGGCCTCGACCACCCACTTGCTCATCCTCTGCTTGGATACTGGAGCCCCCTTCTTAGGGGGTCCGAAACAGACAAATAATTGGTCAGATTTTCTCCACAGGGCAGCTCTGTGGACGTATGTATCCAGTGCCCTCACAGGACACAGCAGATTTAACCTTTCCTGGTCTGACGTCTTAAATGGAGGAGGACAGAAGGCTTGGAGAGTGATGGGGCCCCGTGGGCTTGTAGGAACCTTGGGGACATAACCCGGCCTGGGATGCAGAAATGCTTTCACCATCCCCGGCGCAAACTCTAAACATGAGGGCCCTACCGACAGGGACTGGATATCTCCTATTCTTTTGAGAGACGATATGGCCAAAAGAAAGATGGTTTTTAGGGTGAGGAACTTGTCCGAAACCTCCTCCAGAGGTTCGAACGGTGGTCCGGACAAGCCCCTCAGAACAATGGCCAAGTCCCATGCTGGGACCCTCGAGTGCATAGCCGGCCTCAACCTTAAAGTGCCACGGAGGAAGCGTGTAATTAGAGGGTGTCTTCCCAAAGACACTCCACCGAAAGGGACGTGGAAGGCACCCAAGGCCGCCACGTACACCTTTATTGTGGAGGGGGTCAACCCTGCCGAGAACCTTGCCTGCAGGAACTCCAGCACTGTACCAACCAGGCAGTTAACTGGGTCCCACTGGCGTTCTCTGCACCATGCTGAGAAAAGTCTCCATTTCAAAGCGTACAGCTTCCTTGTGGACGGAGCTCTGGAGTGCAGGATGGTCTCTACGACCTCGGCCGAGAGACCTTCCTCTATGAGCCTAGCCCCCTCAGAGGCCAGGCCCACAGTTTCCACATCTCCGGGCGTGGGTGCAGGAATCTCCATTCCCCGGGCCTCGGCCCCTGTCTCGACAGGCTGTCTGCTTCCTGATTCAGGGCCCCCGGGATATATACTGCCCTGATTGACAGCAATTTCCCTTGGGCCAATTTGTCCAACGGACGAGACCTCAGACCCCCCTGGTGATTTATATAGGCGACCACCGACGTGTTGTCTGTCCTGACTAGCACGTGGTGGCCCCTGAGGTCGGGCAGGAACTGTTTCAATGCAAGAAACACTGCGAGCATCTCTAGCCGATTTATGTGCCAGTGCCGCTGATGTTCCTGCCATAGACCCTGGGATGAGCGACCACTCATGGTCGCCCCCCAGCCCGTGAGAGAGGCATCTGTCGTTAGCGTTACGCGACGAACATGAGCCCCCAACACGGGACCCTGAGATAAAAACCCTGGGTTTTTCCACATGACCAGAGCACGTAGGCATCGCCGCGTGACTTTGATCGTGCGGAGCGGATTTCCCCTCGGGGAGAACCCTTTTGTTTTGAGCCACCACTGCAGTGGCCTCATGTACAGTAGGCCAAAAGGTATCACGTTGGACGCTGCTACCATTAGACCTAACAGTTTCTGGAACTGTTTCACAGTGACGGCCCGGCCTAGCTTCTGTTCTTTGACGGCTGTCAGGATCGATGCTATGCGTGTTGGCGATAATTGCGCCCGCATAATTACCGAATCCCAGTTCACACCTAGAAAAGTGGTTCTCTGAGCCGGAGAAAGCACACTCTTCTTGGCGTTCAGCCTCAACCCCAGCTTCGACATATGGGTGAGAACAGCATCTCGATGCTGAACCGCCATCTGCTCTGTATTCGCTGGAATCAGCCAGTCGTCGATATAGTTCAGAATGCGGATGCCCTGCAGACGCAGCGGCGCCAGAGCTGCATCCACACACTTGGTGAACGTGCGGGGTGACAGTGCTAGACCGAAGGGAAGTACTCGATATTGGTATGCCTCTTCCCCGAAGGCAAACCTCAGGAACTTCCTGTGATGTGGAAGGATGGAGACATGAAAATACGCATCTTTGAGGTCTATGGTGACAAACCAATCCTCCGACTTGATCTGCGATACAATCTGTCTGAGTGTAAGCATCTTGAATTTGAGCTTGGCCACCGAGCGATTCAATAGCCGCAGATCTAATATCAGGTGTAAGCCCCCATCCTTCTTCGGCACGATGAAGTAACGGCTGTAAAAGCCAGACTCCCTGCTGGGAGGGGGAACCCTCTCTATAGCCCCTTTTTGCAGGAGTGTCTCTACTTCCTGTGCCATTACCAGAGCCTGCTCCGGGCCCACCTCTGTAGGTAGGAGACCGCTGAAAGGAGGTGGCTGACTTCTGAATTGAATGGCGTACCCCTTTTCTATTATCTGCAGGACCCAATGAGATATATTTGATAGACGTTTCCACTCGTCTAGAAAATCTACTAAGGGAACCAGCCTCTCGAGGCTGGCCTCTGGTGTATTTTGAGCAACAAGCACAGTGCCCTGAAGCGGCGGACCGGCAGGGAACGACTGACTTGACTGCTCGGGGGCCCCCCGAAGGGGGTGCGGACCACCCTCGGGTGGCCCGCGGAGACCGACTGCGCCCCGGCATCGCGGCGGGGTTGGCAGCGCGGCCCCCCGAGGGTGCCGTAGGGAAACGGGTACCGTTGGCAGGGGTAAACACCGTTTCCCTACGGGGGGAACCACCCTCAGCGTCCTGACGCTTCTGGCGTCAGGAACGCTTCGACGAGGCCTTCTTGGCGATCAGGACTGTCCGCAGATCAGCCCTGCCCCTCGAAGGCCTCGTCTGAGAGCGCCGCCCCTCGTCCCCGCGCTGAGGGGGAGCTCGGGCAGCGACGCTCTGTTTTTGTTGAGCCCTGTGTGAGGAGCTCGTACTCGGTTTGGGCTGCTTGATGGTATCAGCAGCAGCCCCAGGGACCTGGACCCGGAGAGGGAGGAACTGCTTGAGCGCTGCAGCTTGCTTTTTCGACTCCTGGAACCTCTCGGTGACAGTGTGGACTGCGTCACCGAAGAGGCCTCCAGGAGAAAGCGGCGCATCAAGCAGGAAAGCTTTCTCCCTCTCCTTGATGTCTGTGGGGTTCAACCATAGATGCCTCTCCGTGGCCACCAATGATGCCATGGAGCGGCCAACACATCTGGCGGTCTCCTTGGTGGCCCGGAGAGCTAAATCAGCTGACGATCTTACTACCGTCCAGATCCCTCAGCAGGTCAGCCTGATATGCCTGCACGATAGCCATCGTGTGCAGGCATGCAGCCGCCTGACCCGCTGCCGAGTACGCTTTACCCACCAGCGCCGACGTTGTCTTTAGAGGTCTGGTGGGTAAAGTCGGGGCCTTAAGGGACGATGCCGAGGAAGGCGAGAGATGGCTCTCAAGCGTCTCTTCAACCTTTGGCATCGCCCCATAACCATATTGTTTCAGCCCGGCGATGTTACTGTAGACCGAGGTCTGCGGGCTGAACACTCTATATGATGCCGGTCTCCTCCATGATCTTGCCACCTCGGTGTGCAAGTCATGGAAGAACGGCAGGCCCCGCCGCTGAGGCTCTGAAGCGCGAGACGGCAGGAATCGTTCGTCTAATTTGCTGTGACGCTTTCTTCCTGCCTCAGTTCTCTCAGTGGGCCAGTCGATGTTTAATCTGGCCACTGCTCGCGTCAGAACCTTAACTAGCTCCTCACTAGCAGGGGACTGAAGTGGCGAGTCTTCAGTCTCGATGCTTTCAACGTCCACCTCCTCAGAGCTGGACAGATGAAGCACCGGCGACTCTCTCGGGGGGGAAGAAACCGCCATGCGTGCTTCCATGCCCCGAGAAGAGCCGCTGGATGGAGCAGGTGAGGGCAGAGATAAGGCAGCGCCCGTCTCTAACCCCTCTGCAACATCCAATTGTGATCCCCACGACTGCAGCCTTCGCTCCGCCTCGGCGGCAGCGGGACCAGAGCCGCGGGGAACACGAGCCGAGGCACCCACCTCGAAGAGTGCCCGGCAGGAGCACAGCGTTCTTAGTGGTAATCGCTCACAATGCTCGCAAGCAGCCCCCTCGAGGGCTGCCTGGGCATGCTGCGCTCCCAAGCATGCAACACAGAGAAGGTGTGTGTCCCCGCCCGTGATGTAGCGTGGGCAGGGAGGAACACACTTCCTGAAATTACAGCTCTCACTCGCCATCTCTATCTATTTTATTTTCTCTTTATTTTTGTTAAACTACTGATATTTAACAAAAAGGGTGGAAAATCTCTGGATATAGACAGACAAAAACACCAAATAGACAGACAGGTTCACACAGATCGCTTGCTGAAGGCTCAGAAGCTAGTTCCTGTTTGTTTCACGGACGCTTTATAGCTTCCGGTCGATGACGTCATCACGCCGACGATCGATCTTTTTTCCGATGGAATGGTTCTACAGGCGCTTCACGACGCATTAACGCAGAGGCGTTCTCACAGCGTTTCGACGCAGCTCGAGTTCCCCGAAAGGGAACTGGAATTGGATGGGAATAGCAGGGACAAACGACACAGGGTAATATCCTCTTCAAACAAGCACAACCCTCAGTGGTTCAGCCCTCAAGGCTCAGGCTCTGGGGCGATGTTTGCCTCAGTCAATTCAGTAGGCTCCGGCTCATTCATCGCAGCAGGCTTAATTCCTCTGTCTACGGTGGGGTCTGACGTCGTATCTGTGCAACGTGGTGGTGACTGGCTGTTCTCCGGATAAGGAGTGGGACTGGTCACTTCCTCCTCAGCAAGGCCTATGGTAAAATGCAAATTGTAGTACACCAGTGCTCCTACTCTGCGAAAGATCTCAGAGGACTAAAAACAGTCAAGCAAGCTTTTGTGCACTCATTGAGGCTGGATGTAGTAGAATGCACACAGTGAGTGATCAGGATAGTCCGTAAGGCTCGCCAGATCCGTTAAGCCCCTTTCTCGGAGGAATCTGTTAAGCCCCTTTCACACTGCGATTCCGGCAAATACACAGATAATGAGCTAGACCCTAGATTTGGTCCATTCACACTGCCAGCGAAATACCGTAATATGTGCGCTTTCACACACAACCCGTAACGGTCCTGGGTCGAGTTGACACGTGACATCCGGATGTGACGTATAATGGCGAGCGATCTCAGCTTCAGCGCGGATATTAAGGTGCTCCGTGGTCTCGACTTGTGTCCAGTTTGCGCACATTTCTGCTTGTTTAATTTTAGTTTCTTTTGTATACGAACGCTCTCTGCTTTTAAAACACCGACTAGCTCTTCTGGCACTGCAGGGTTGTATTACTGAAAAAACAAGCTCTAGGAGTCGCACGATAACAACGTACACGTTGCGGCATTAGTTTCGGCTTTTGTTCACACAGCGCTCGTCCCGGGTCGAATACCGCAATATTACTAGGTCCCCGACCCGGGTGGAATTCGGTAATCAATCCCGGGACGTGGTTGCTTTCACACAGAAGGCGACCCGGCAATGTTCCGGGAATATTGCGGGTCCGACATGCAGTGTGAAAGGGGCTTTAGTGTGGTCCTTGAGGCTCGAGGCAAAACAGAGGGATTGTTGGTAAGTCCATTTTCTCTTGTGTCGGTTCTGCGATTTGTTTCAGCATGGCTGTGGTAATAATCACACAACAAAGAATTACTCTGAAGAAAGCAGTATTTAATATAATAATCTCATGCAAGCTCAGGAGAAAATACTACCAACAAAAGACATTGCAGAACAAAGAACAGAGTGAACTGAGGGCTTATATAAGTGCAGATATAATTGATGTAGACACAGGACAGGTGTGATGAACTAATTAACTACCTAGGAGACTAACCAGAGAACAAATGACAGAGAACATGGGCAAACCGAAACTGAACAAAGCACTGAAGGACTGAACCGAAACACTGAATCTAAACAAAACAGCATAACCCTGACAAAAGTTCATTGCTAGTTCATGTTAACTATACTGTAGGAACCCATAGGACATGCTTGAACTTTCTTTGGAGAACATACTGGCTCAATTTTTCCATCAAGTTCTTTGGAGAACTATAATTTGTTAAAAATAATATAGCGCTTTTCTAGGCACTCAAATCACTTTACATAGAAGGGGGAATCTCCTCAACCACCACCAATGTGCAGCATCCACTTGGATGATGCAACGGCAGCCATATTGCGCCAGAACGCTCACCACACACCAGCCGATTGGTGGAGAGGAGACAGAGTGATTAAGCCAATCATCATAAGGGGATTATTAGGGGCCATGATGGACAGGGGCCAATGGGCAAATTTGGCCAGGATGCAGGGGTTACACCCCTACTCTTTATCGAAGGACATCCTGGGATTTTTAATGACCACAGAAATTCGGGACCTCAGTTTAACTTCTCATCCGAAAGACGGTGCTCTTTGACAGTACATTGTCCCCATCACTATACTGGGGTGTTAGGACCCACACAGACCGAAGGGTGAGCGCCCCCTGCTGCCCTCACTAACACCTCTACCAAAAGCTACCTGGTTTTTCCAGTTGGTCTCCTATCCAGGTACTGACCAGGCTCGGCCCTGCTTAGCTTCAGTGGAAAACCAGTCTTGGGCTACAGGGTGATATGGCTGCTGGTAACTAACATATATGAAAAAATATATACAAGTCTTAAGTATCTTTTTGATTTTACAGGGAAACCTCTGAAACATGTTATTTAGAGGTTGAATTCCATGCAGGTCACTTTAAAAGCAATTTGTATTTTCTGTTAAAATAATGCTTCCTATTCAATCCTGATATGCAGAGACAACTTTTCAAACCTGTTCAAAAAGCCATAATTTCTCCATTTAGTGAAAGAAATTACATGCATCACATTTAAATCTTATTCAAACAAAAATGAAAGACATGCTACAGAGCACAGAGTAATCTAAAAAAATGTAAATCATCTTATTTCCAAGCACAGGGCTTTATTCTATAAAATAGGACAGATAACACAGACTATGGATCACAATATGGTTTGGAAGTTGTCAAGCATCACCAGAGTTCAACAGAAGAAGGGAGATAGTGTTTTATATTGTTGTTTGTTTACCCTGAACACAAATAAGTCAATGATGGTGATGATGAATTACTATTGTGAATACAGAGGAAAGGTTCTTGAAGATCAGTCATGAGCAATGTTTCTCATATTGGAGTTTCTCTCAAGAGTGTGATAGCATTCTGAATGCATAAAACATGATGCGCTGATTTAGATTTAGAGCCCACCAAGTTAAGAAGTGAACTCACATTTCTCGTTTAATGTCCAGCAGCGATAGACTCAGACATCTCATTATACTGTAAATGTGGTATTGTGAGGATGGATGGTTTCAGGTAAATAGCCCAGATTAGAACATTGACTTTGAAATTAGCATGACACTAATAAATGCAGCCAAGCCAATAACATCCTAGGCAGTGCAATTATTTAACAACACATTCAGTCAATTTCACAACTTGTGAAGACTCTATAATTGCCCTCTCTATCTCGTTAAGCCTATAGTGCTTTTTCTTTCCATAGACTGAATATTCACAGTGTGAGCAGAGCTCTGCAGTGCCAGGCATGGCGGGGTTTAAATACTCAAGAGAGGCCAGCTGTGGTTGAGTCAGATCATTAAAAAAGGAAGAAAAAAGGGAATGGAGACCAAACACTCCTCCACAAAGCTCAATCAACCCAATCATATAGGGCAACAAAACCTCTAGCGCTACTTCATTTACAATTCAAGTTTGTCAGTGTTATTACAGATGAATCATAATCCCTTTGGTCATGTTAATTGCTGTTGGATAAAAGTCATTGTTGAAGAAATTAGAAAATGCATTTTCAACAAACATTTTTAAAGTGGATGACCTTTCAAACAACAATGAAAGGCATACATAAGTCATTAAACCACAGGAGAATAGAAAATAAACTATATGAAGCCTTGAATATTTTGACTAGTTATGATATGAGTCTTATTTACCCTCCTTTGAAAATTATTCTTTTAGGTTTGACTTTAGTTTTTACAGGCAAATTGGGCAAACTATTAAGGAAGTTCATCCGTTCTGCATATTTATATGGTGATTAGGGTTACCATAGAAAAATATGTGATAGTCTCAGTTTCATTGAAAAGGGACACTAGGAGCCCTACACCGACACAATGCGAGTGTTTTTTTGCTAATTCAGCCTTGATCATTTTTACATCCAGCTACACATTGTTTAAGTAGCAAATGCACTCGTCAAGTAAAGTAAAATCAAGTCGCCTTTATTTATATAGCGCTTTTTACAAGTCCAATTGTTTCAAAGCTGCTTTACAGTGTTTACAGGAAAATAATCCAACAGAATTTGATTCGGCTGTACAGCCGCTCTGGAGAAAACGGGGATGTTATCCAGCTAATTTTAATTATCATATAGTGTCAATGTGGGCAGATCGGTAATATAGTTGATCTTATCTGAGGTGTCTTATTATTTCACTCATGCATTTGTTGCAACACATTTCTTCTCCCTCTTCGCGTTTTGTCCATTTTCTCTACTGCTAAAGAAACTTAAAAGTCTCTAAAGCTCTAAATATCTAAATACCTTAAAGCCTCTTAAAAGTCCTCGTCCATACTCCTAACACTTTTGGACAATCTGGTCTCACAGATTTCTGTGAAATCAACACAGACCCTTAGCTCAAAAATCCGTGGTAGTTTCACGGAATTGCCGAAAATTCCGTGATGGGTTCACGGAAGTGATGCCTATGTATGTCAATGACAGGCAGCATCCATGGTCCACACACGGATTCGCAACACACATTTAATTATTTGCATTTGTAAAAGTAGACATGATTTTATGAATATTTATAGGCTACTTTTATTTTTCGGAGCAACTACCTCCACTCCTACCCTAAACCTACCCACTTATCAACATTAGAAAACACATAACAGGCAAAAAAATGTACAGTCACAGTTGTTTATTGCAAAAACGGACCAGAAACAGTATAGAAGTATTAACTCATGTTGCATTCCAAGTTTTCTGAAGTCATACGATAACTTCATGTAGTTGATCTTAATGTTTTAATCATATCGCGCGAAATAAAGATCGCGCTCCACACACGCACTTGTTCATATTTCTCATTTAAATGATACAGACGACCAGTGTTGCCAACTAATTTTCAGAGGAAGTTGCTAAAGGAAGATCGTTTTGTTGCTAAAAGTTGCTAAATGACATTGTGACGTAATTGCGCCATGACGTCATTACGTAATCGCAATGCAAAACTACATAGATATTATTTGAAATGCTAATTTAGATTTGTTTGTAAAACTTGTGCAGAAAATTATAAATTTGCCCTTTTTGTAAAAAAATTGTGACTTGCTAACCAAACAATTGTACTCTGAACTTTATGCATTTAAATTATTTTGCTAAAAATGTGAAATCTCTGCGTGCTACTGCTGGTGCACTCAACAAATAATTTTTGCTACTGCTGCTGCCTGCAGTGCAGGGAAAGTGCCTAACTATATAGACCTTTATAGCCCCGCCCCCACTCATTGTCTTTTCTCTTCCAGTTTTTACAGCTATTTCCACAGCGATCTTAAGGAATTATGAATCAACCGCTCAGTCTATTTAACTAGCTTGTACGTGTGCTGTTTTGATTAGAGTCACTTTACAAAAGTTGCCAAATAAATGTTAAAAATTGCTAAATTTGTTGCTAGGTGCGTTTTGGAAAAAAAAGTTGCTAGTGTAGTCGGAAAAGTTGCTAAATCTAGCAACAAAATTGCTAAGTTGGGAACACTGCAGACGACTCTCTGTATCATGACGCGCATGACAAAGCATGACGCGATCGGTCACGAGACACACGAGAGCCAATGGCATTTTACAATCAAAGCTGACGTAATGACGCAATTGGTCACGTGACATACAACAGCCAATGCTGTCAAAGCTGATGTGACGTTTCTTCCGACGGCAATATTTGAAATGTATTATTAATATTCACCGGATGGACTCGACGTTGCTGATCGCTTTGGGGGATTTTCTTCACACAAATCAATCGTTTGGCTTCGGAACTCTTGGAATATTTGTAGTTTCTGACTAAATTGTGCCTAGTATCTGTGTATCTGCCTGTTATATCCTGTTTTTTATAATACTCAAATGGGTAGGTTTAGGAAAGGGATTGAGTTAAGTGTTAAAAAACGTGTCTGAATAAAAAGAAAATTAAATTAAATCAAATTATGCTGACTGAATCAAACTGACGAATATAATGTGTTGGAAAAGGGAATCCGTGTGTGGACCATGGATGCTGCCTGTCATTGACTTACATAGGCATCATTTCCGTGAAACCATCACAGATTTTTTTGGCAATTCCCTGAAACTACCACAGATTTTTGGAGTTAAGGGTCCGTGTTAATTTCACAGAAATCTGTGAGACCAGGTTGCTTTTGGACCTTAAGAACTCTTTTAGGGTTAAGATGCTTTCTGAATTATTTTTTTCTTTACTAGGATTTTTTCTTTAATTTTAAGCGGAAACATCCAGAATTGTCTTAGAATGTGTCACTAATAGCCTTAAGATATTCACAAAATATCTTAAGGCTAAAAGTAGCTCCGAACTTACCGATTTAGGAGAAACTCTTAAAAATAATTTCCTAATTTAAGGACTTTATTTTTGTTCTAAGAGTATTCAAACTAGCTCCTAAATCTGTGAAAAGTAAGGAGTAGTGAAGAAGACTCCTGAGTCACTAAGACCAAATCACAAACAACTTGCTAATGGGTGTTGCCGCAATCCGCCCCAAAAACACTGTACACCATTGAGGAAATATCGATGGAGTCTTCTTTATAGATACAATACATATTTTGATTTATAGATTTTGATCTACGATAAAACGGAAAAAATAAATCTTTAAAAAAATTAATGAATAATATCTGTTTACCTGTGTCAGTTGATAATTGATAGAATATAGTAAAAAAAAACAATTACGTGTATTTGGTGTGCTGCCTAAGGAAATCGAGGGCTCTGAGTTCAGAATTTAGCCCAAACACAGAGTTCTCCCCTGTATCCCAGCTGAGAGTGAGGAGTTGGGGTGGTGGAGCGATGTAGAAGACTGTCGAGGTAACTATAGGTAATGTAACGATAATGTTGCTTAATTCTGCAATCTCTCGAGATGCAAACACGCAAGAAGCTGACAATTAGCTGAACATACAATAGTTTTAATAGTGACAACTGGCCTGCATTTAAAACCTTTTATTTGAATATGGTGACATGATACCTTTAGTATTCAACATTTCTATTATTTAAATCCCTGACAGAGACCCCTCCCCTATCAGCCTACTAACTGTCGCCAATGTCACGTGCTCGTGTCCGTCTGTTCAACCATGATTTAGATTTTACTGAGCTCTGCAGTATATGAAGAGCTCAGTAAAACACATTTATACCTGTCTGAAAATGAGTTGTGTTCAGGCGCATTGTTGGCGTGTTGCTATTTTGAGGCATCTGAATATTGACCAAAAAAGCCTAGTCTAAAGTATTTTTTTGGTATTTAAAGACTGGGTTAGTAATATGCGCCTATACAGTAGGCGGGTGCACTCTGCTTATTACACACACAGGGACACGCAGCAGCACATAAACATTTTTAAATATTAAAAATGAAAGGATTCCTCAGAGCCTAAGTCTTTCCGCTAGCAAATTCAGCCATGTAAATAGCAATCTGCCATGGTGCAAGCATGGCATTTAAACTAGCTTTTAAAAGGAATAGAATATGAGACTCTGATTAGTTTGTAGCATGTTATGCTCAAAACAAAACCATAACTCATTAAAGCTACACTGTGTAACTTTTTTAGTTTATTCTTAGCTAAAAACACTTTCAAAAAAAAAATATATGCTCATTAGTGTATATTTACTTCTTTCAAGTAATAAAGTATTCTTGTAAGCTTATAATATGCCATTGAAAATAGATACGGGTGATGGGTTCGAATGCTGGTCGCCATGTTGCTCCTCCATCTTGAAAGTACATTAGCCAAAGAGGGACATACCCGTAAATTCAAGCTTCGCCTTTCGCGTTTTAACACTCGATGACACCGTGTCGAATGTTAAGAGGGGGATTGCCATGTTAATCTTGGACTAAATCGGCCACCGTAGGAGTTAAAACGAAATCAGAATTGAGAGGAACAGAAACTATTATTCACTGGATGGTCATATACCTTTTCACCGCTAGATGGGGGAAAATATCACAGTGTAGCTTTAAAAGACTACAAACACGATTCCAAAAAAAGTTGGGACACTGTACAAATTGTGAATAAAAAAGAATGCAATTTACAAATCTCATAAACTTATATTTTATTCAAAATAGAATATAGATAACATATCAAATGTTGAATGTGAGAATTTTGAAATATCTTGCCAAATATTGGCTCATTTTGGATTTCATGAGAGCTACACATTCCAAAAAAGTTGGGACAGGTAACAATAAGAGGCCGGAAAAGTTAAATGTACATATAAGGAACAGTTAGAGGACCAGTTTGCAACTTATTAGGTCAATTGGCAACATGATTGGGTATAAAAAGAGCCTCTCAGAGTGGCAGTGTCTCTCAGAAGTCCAGATGGGCAGAGGATCACCAATTCCCTAATGCTGCGGCAGAAAATAGTGGAACAATATCAGAAAGGAGTTTCTCAGAGAAAAATTGCATGGAGTTTGAAGCTAGAATCTTCTACAGTGCATAACACATCCAAAGATTCTGATAACTTGTAACAATATCTATGCGTAAGGGTCAGGGCCAGAAAACCTTATTGGATGCCTGTGATCTTTAGGCCCTTAGACGACACTGCATCACATACAGGAATGATACTGTAATGGAAATCACAACATGGGCTCAGTAATACTTCCAGAAAACATTGTCAGCGAACACAATCCACTGTGCCATTCGCCGTTGCCGGCTAAAACTCTATAGGTCAAAAGCCATATTTAGCCATATTTAAACATGATCCAGAAGCGCAGGCGTTTTCTTTGGGCCAAGACTTGTTTAAAATTGATTGTGGCAAAGTGGAAAACTGTTCTGTGGTCAGACGAATCGAAATTTGAAGTTCTTTTTAGAAAACTGGGACACCATGTCATCTGGACTAAAGAGGACAAGGACAACCTAAGTTTGTTAGCAGCACTCAGTTCAGAAGCCTGCATCTCTGATGGTATGGGGTTGCATGAGTGTGGGTTGCATGAGTGTGCGTGGCATGGGCAGCTTACACATCTGGAAAGGCACCATCAATGCTGAAAGGTATATCCAAGTTCTAGAACAACATATGCTCCCATCCAGACGTCATCTCTTTCAGGGAAGACCTTGCATTTTCCAAAATGACCATACTGCATCAATTACAACATCATGGCTGTTTAGAAGAAGGATACTGGGTACTGAAATGGCCAGCCTGCAGTCCAGATTTTTCACCCATAGAAAACATTTGGCACATCATAAAAAGAAACATGTGACATAGAAGACCTAAGGTGAGCAACAAGAAGCTGTATTAGACAAGAATGTGAGAACATTCCTATTCTTAAACTTGTGTAACTTGTCTCCTCAGTCTCCAGATTGCAGACTGTTATAAAAACAAGAGGGGATGCCACACAGGGGTAAACATGGCTGTAATAAAGTTCGTAGATGGGAAGGAAGGAGGCAGGAACCGGCGAACATTCAACAACTTTAATTTCAAAATAAATAAACAAAATGAAAGTAAACCGCGGGTAGCCCCTCACGGACGACTGCCCGCTTACACACAACAAAACGTAAACAAAACATAACATAACATAAAATCCAGGCCTGGTCCCCTCTCGTCCTTGACTGGGGTCGTTCTCCTTAAATGCCTCCGAGCTCCCTCATGAGAGGACTCGAGACCGGTGTGCCTCGCAGGTGACGCTCTTTCGCAATCACGTCTCACTCGCTCCTCCCATGTCTATCGCTCATTCACCTCGCCACAATGGCCTAGTCCCAACTTTTTTGAGATGTGTTGATGTCATGAAATTTAAAATCAACTTATTTTCCCTTAAAGGGTTACTTGAGTGATTTAGCATTAAGCTTTGTATTTAAACTTGGTCATTGATGAAATCATAAAATCAGTTCAGTTAAAGAATAGAATAGAGAGAAGAATAGACCCTTTTACTGTTTGTATACAATGATGACGTAGCAACGTATGCGCGCGCATTTTGGCAACAAACTGTGGCGAGAATCAGCGGCATGTCAAGCTACGTGAGCGGATTAAGCAACAAACCGAGAAAGTTATTTTAAAAAGTTGACTTTATCAAATGGTATTCGGCTACCAGATCCGCGTACTATAGTGGAGTGGATAGAAGATGTTAGCAGATGGCCAGATATAACTTAGTGGTCGGATATATACGTATTTAGTTGAGAAACCGAGCGTGTACACCCGAAACAAGCATATAAATCACTGGATGCTTATGAATACGTGTCTGTGGGAATGTACAAAATGTCCAATACAATTTTCTACATTTATTCTTATTCTTCACACAGACATACATTTATCCTTTTCCTTACATTTTATGTTGTTATTGATTCGTTTCGACACACTTCTGTTTAAAGTTTAATTTTGTAATGCTATAGTACTTTAATAGCAACTATGTTGCTTGCATACATTTCTCAGATGGTTATTTTGCAATTAAACTATTAATAAAATCATTACAAATGAAATTGATAAAGTACTGTGATTATTGATATGATAATCTGGGGGTGGGGGGTACATTATACACACCAGTGGCAGCCAATGTTGGGAGGATTATTATAAATAATTAAGTTTCAAATGCAGTAAATGTTTTACAAATGAATTTTTTCTTATGCCAGCATTTTTATGTCCTCGTTCCAATCAATGCATTTAATCGCCTGCAGCCACCGGTACCGCCGATTCTTCTGAAACGGCCGTGATCCTGTCGGAATCCTATAAAACTTAAGCCCATTGGTGGCGATTAGTGCAACCGAAAACGCAACAGCCAGACATTTTGATGCTGGGAAACCGTTTTGATAAACTTTCGGAGTTGCTCACACGTTAGAACCACTAGGGAACAACACCACTTCCATTGCCAAAATGCGCGCGCAACTCTTTGATCACGTGGGCTGTAAAAGGGTCTATAGTATTTATCTTTATTAACATAATATATGTTTTGAACAATAATACATTCTTTTATTTATCAAAGTAAACAGAAAATACAAGCTTTGCTAAAGATTTTTTTTTAAATAAGTATCAATTTTTTATAATGGGAAATATACTTTACAGGAATACAAGTGTGACAAACCGTCAGCTAAATATTATATGATGATTCACCTGCTAATATGATAGAGCTTTAATCCAAATTTGCAGTGTTGAATGACATTCGCCTCCCTTTGCTCTCTCTCTCACTCTGTCTTCTTTTTTGTGGAGTCATTGTTTTTTGTTTACAAAGTGTGCCAACAATGAAATTTTTTTGTTATTTATGTTACATCAGATCAGGTACAATAATTTGATTAGCCAGTTAATTATCTTCCAACAATATTAATATTTTGCACAAATTGTTAGCTCTAATAGAAGACCAGCAGCAAAATATTACAGACAAAAATACAAAAACAAACTAACAATTTACTTTTCTGTGGATCAACCACTGTCTGTATATTGTAGTTGGATTGTAGTTTGTAATCTACCTGTTAATGGGACGACATTCAGGAAATGTCATCTCCACAGAGAGGATTAGCAGAATTAGTGGATGTTTAGTGGAAGAGAGCGCTTTTATGGGAATCCTCTGGGGGTAAGGGAGGCCGAGGGGAAAGAGGGGCACCTCAGCCGAGTGGCTCTAGCACAGCCCTAACATTCAACCCTTTTCAATGATGCACCTGCTGTTGCAAACATTTTTTCTGTGGTTAACCTAGCAAAAGTGGATTTGGACACACCACACCCTAAGTGCACCTGCGCTTCAGACCATATGCTCAGAATGTTAGAAAAGGGCCCTAGCTTTTTTATACACGTACACAACATATCCAGTTTGGGTTTTAAATAGTTTCCTTTGGCTTCCTTTACGATCCCACATGGAGGTTTTCCAGTCTGTGTTGCTATCTCTCCTGAAGCTACAGGAGAACATCTAATTCTGAGGTAAGAAAGTAAAAAAACAACAAACAACAGTAGTGGGGTAGGTTGTAAAAAAGGACTTATTTGTATTTATCATCATCTCACAAAGTCTGTGATAAAGGGGAGACCGGGTATGGTTGTAAAACTTTTCTTCAGCACCTAAAACTAATTTTTTTTTTTTTTTTTTTTTTTTTAGCTACACGGCTGAAAGTTTCAGGCAAAGTACCCACAATTGTCAACTCCAAATGGCAACAATTAACATTTGTGCAACTATATCACAGACTTTGTGAGATGATTTTAGGTTCTGAAGAAAAAAGTGTTACAACCATACCAGGTCTCCTCTATTTGTGGCTGACTGTTGACCACATTTAAAATTAAACCAAAATGCCAAAAGTGTATGTTTGTAGATATAGCCATATTCAAGAAGTTGCTTAAATGTATTTAAAGGACAACTCCGGTGAAAAAGTAACCTAGGTGTAATTCACACAGAGTAGATCGTTTCTGTGGGATGTGTTTTCATGAAAATCGAATGTAAAGAGTTTTATCTTTAAAAACAGATTAGATTTTAACGCTTGTCTAAGGGGTACAGAGTAAGTAAAATTAAATCGCTAGTTAATACCAAGCACTAACAAGGCTCAAAATAGCCTCAAATTAACATGGTAGCATAATGAGGGTCCCTATATATGCAAACCAAAGCATTGAGAAATTTGTAAGTGTATAACAGTTTAATAAGAAGATACTTTATAAAGACATTATGCGTTTACAAACAGCAGCCATCTTGGAAAAAAGTCTCAGCGAGTCGAGCCGCGAACGCTGTGCTAAGTGAGCTGGTTGATAGGAATTAATTTTGTGAAATCTAATTACATGGATATTTGTGTTTTTAGTTATTTATGCTGCTGCGTTCAGTGCTTTCTTCTGGAGACAACAGACCATATGAGATTCCAAGTCACAGTTCTTCAGTTTTCCAAGATGCCTGCTGTCCGTATACGCATAATGCACTGTCTTTAAAATATCTTCTTATTCAACTGTGAGTCCACTTACAAAGTTCTCAATGCTTCGGTTTGCATGTAGGGACCCTCATTATGCTTCCATGTTAGTTTGAGGCTATTTTGAGCATTGTTAGAGGTATTAACAAGCATTAAAAGCTGATCTGTTTTTAGAGATAAAACTCTTTATATTTGATTTCCATGAAAGTGCATCACAGAGAACGATCTACTCTGTAACCATGTGTTATTTACCCCAGGTTTATTTTTCAACAGAGTTGTCCTTTAAGAGGCAGTCTCTTTTCTGCACAGCTTCGTCTTCATACTGGCGTGATGAAACTGATCTTCAAGCAAAAGGAACCTGATGAAATTTGAATGATATGATTCAAAATCTGATTTCTGACTTGTGATGCAGCCTGAATCACAATCACACCATGTTCATTCGTTGGCCAGAGGAGAACTGACCCCTCGACTAAGCTGGGTTTCTGAGCCAGGAAATTCTGCAGAACTGCTTTATAGATTAAATAAACATATTAAATAATCAATGCGTACAATGGATATGAATCAACACTGAACTAACCTCAGCTGAATAATGACACTATTTGTTTAGAGCCAATTTACAAAATTTACGAAATAAACTCTGTATCTTTATATTATTTTTGTTATCACTGTAAAGCTACTTTAAAAAAAAAAAAAACATGTTGGATAAAGCTGTATATAAATAGAGGTGACTTTGCTTTCTGAAACATTCTAGGTTTTTTTGGGTGTAAGACAAAATATGGAACTCTGTCATATTATACAGTAGTAGTACTTAACGATTTGGAGATAAACATCTATTAAACATAACTGCTCATGAAACATGCCTGTACAAATAATGTTAAACTAAATGATCACACATATTACACATATCAGTTTAGTTTCTACTCTAGCAAATTAAAAACAGAAGAGAGTTCAAACAGATATTCATTGTACGACTCACAGTTTAAGTGTTTTATGTTCAGTTATTTAATTAGGACAACAAATTGAGTAAAAAAATGTGCACCACTGCAAGGATTTTGTCTTTATATTTCCGATATTATAAAATGATATTATAGTACAAATGTTTGCCACTGGTGTGTTTTAGATCACACAGACAAAGATAATAATTTAAATAATCTTTAATAAACAAAACAAAGATCCACCAAAGATGCTAAAGTATAAACACAAGAATAGTCTCTGGAGTAGGCTACAGTCGATTAAGAAACATAAGCCATCAAAAACAATATACATTGACGAGAACTGATCATAGGACAACAGAAACTCAGGGCAGTATAAATGGTGCGTTAATGCAATGTTGTAATTTCTGTAATGATTCTGAACTGTAAAAAGCCGGTAACACTTTATTTTACAGTGTCCTGAGCTTTATTTATGGTTATCATGTGCATGCAGAAATAAAGAGGATCTACACTAAACACATGTAAATAATAAGTAACTATGGAAACAAAAACAAATAAATCACACCTGATACAACAGTAGATCTATGTTTAAAGTTTATGGCATGCACATCTCAGGAATTTGGGTATCAAAATTATTTCTGAACTTCCCAATGGTAAACATGACATCAGAAGGTGTTCATGTGCATTTTTTCCCAACAGATAACCCAGACAATAATATCCAATATTACATTAGGCCTATTTGATAAAGTCACATTAACTGACAACCATACACCTTTACGATGCTATTCATTTCTCCAGATGCTGTAATTTTGGTCAAATGCAGTCTATTTTTTTGCTGTGTATAAAACACAGTTTTATACACAGCACGTTTTATAAAGTCTTTGCAAAAAAAGACCATAAAACCAAAACTGAACATTTAGGCTAACCAAATAAAAGTACAAAAATATACTTCTCACAGAAACAATAGCATGCTATCTTCTTAAAGTATCGTTTAGCAAAACTCACAATACAATGTATTGAAGAGTGCAGTGCATTTGTTCCATGAAATACTTGATTTGTTTTTCACGGTGGAGTGATGAATGATGGATTTCTGAGGATGTACTATAGCCAGCATGAGGAGATCTTCTGCTTGAAGCCCTTCATCCTTTAGGCCAATAGCAGCTGCCCTGCCTTGATCTTGATTCGTTAGCATCAGTGTAACCTAGCAACTGTTCAATATTATACCACTCATGCCAAAGATTGTCACATCTGAATTTCATATTTGTCTCACATTCAAATCTGACACTTGTGTGCAAATATAGTAAAAATACAAGGATTCAGAAGTAATACTGTACTCGAGCGTTCTTGACTGTTTTGGGTGCAAGACAAAATAAGGTAGGCTACGTTCAGAATAAAGTACTTGAATAGCAATAAAAACCAAAAAGCAGTTAAACATTTACCCCCTTCCGTGGGGCATGTTGTCACAATCAATCCTTCCTTTAAAAAGACTATTATGGGACTATCCAACTGGTGTTAAGGTGATTTTAGAATTTATATCAAGTCAGTTTCACTCAAGTTCACACAGGTGACAATCATCATATTAACTATGGACAACAAGAATGTGTATTTTTAATTTAAAAAAAAAATGTTGGTAACACTTTACAATACGGGTGCACTAATATGCATTAATTCATGCTTCATTAATGCACAGATAATCATGAATTAATGTATTACTAATGGTGAACTAACCCGTTTATTAATGATTAGGCTACTGCATCAACAACTAATGAAGATGCATGATTAATAGATTAAGTAATCATTACTTGTTTTCATTACTTTACTTGTTAGGGGAAAGGACTATTAACTAATTGATTAAGTAATATGTAATTGCGGTTATGGGTTTTGAATTAATTTTGAATTAGTTAATAGTCATGTGCCCCAAAAAGTCATAACATAATGATGCCTTTATAAATCATTAGCTAATGATTAATTAAAGCAGACAACTGGAAGTTGAAATGCATGGCTTTGACCCCTTGTGGTAATTAACACATTCATTTACATTATTAGTTAATATAATATGTTATTAAGGAATTAATACATTATGACACATTTAGCTAATAACAATTTAATGATTCCTTAATCTATTAAGCATGTAGAATTTTCATTAGTTGCTGATGCAGTAATCTTTAATAAATGGGTTACTTCAGTTAGCCGCCCACGAGCCCTCCATACAACCCTTAAGTTCCGCAAAACAATTTTTTTTTTATTGGGGGGTTGGGGGTTGGGGGGGCATACGCCCGTGTGTGGGGAACATGTGGGTGGTGATCCACCCAAGGCTCCTGTTCTGCCCAAGGCTCCAGCTCCGCCCAGGGCTCCAGATCCACCCAGGGCTCCTGTTCTGCCCAAGGCTCCAGCTCCGCCCAGTGCTCCAGATCCACCCAGGGCTCCTGTTCTGCCCAAGGCTCCAGCTCCGCCCGGGGCTCCAGATCCACCCAGGGCTCCTGTTCTGCCCAAGGCTCCAGCTCCGCCCGGGGCTCCAGATCCACCCAGGGCTCCTGTTCTGCCCAAGGCTCCAGCTCCGCTCAGGGCTCCAGCTCTGCCCAGGGCTCAAGCTCCACCCAGGGCTCCAGCTCCGCTCAGGGCTCCAGCTCCGCCCATAAAGACTCCTGACCTGCCATGGCCGCCCACGGCCCCTGACCTGCCATGGCCACCCACAGCTCCACCCTGGAGGCCTCCGAGTCATTCAGGCCCCAGTGCCGACCCGCCAGTTGGACTTCTACGGCACGAGAACGTGCCTTCTGGGAGGGGGTTGGGTAATGTTACATATCTGTGATTTTGTTGTGATGTTTTCCATGTATTTCCTAGTTTGAGTTATCACATGTTCCTTTGTTCTCAGTTTCCCACCATTTGTCTGTTCCCTTGGTTACCGTCATGAGTTTAGTTCGTGTCAGCTGTGTATAGTCATCTGTGTTACCTGTTGCTCATTAGTCTAGTCTTCAGTGTGTGTATTTAGTTCCCTTATGTTCATTCCTTCCTTGTCAGGTCTTACGTTAAGTTTCATGAAGTTAAGTTTATGGTGTTTGATGTTCTGTTCTGAGTCTGATTTGACTAAAGCCCATTTTGTTTGGAAGTCTTGGATCTCCACTTCTCTGCTGCAGCCGACACTTGTAACACTAACACTATAGTAAGTACTTTTTTGTTAATTTTAGCTAAAGTTTACTATTTCATGCATTCTGACTTATTTACACCACCAAAGAGTTGGATTCTCATGCTAAAAATGACTAGCCTGGATGTCAGCCAAACTTAGCCCTGCCCACAGCATTTGAGGTCGGGAAGTTCGGTCTGGACTTGATCTGTTGTGGAGCAACTATGCTAAACAAGAGCAGTTTGGACCAATCAAATTTTGAGGGCGGGCTTTATATGATGATGGACAGATAATGCAAAGTAATCATACATGTTACGTTACCAACGAGTGATTGAGTTTAATTCTTTCTAATCCTAAATGTAGAGCTTGTTCGCATATGCATTCCTCATTACTATTCTACATCCAGCGTGCTTGCAGTTGAGTTCTGTAGACAACTATCCGTCACCCGTCAGATATTCTATTGCTCTAACTGGTTGTAGGTCTATCCAATTAAGTGCAGAGGTATTTTCTTTCCTGGTTCAGTTGAAACACGCCCCATAATCACAGCCTTATGGAGCAGTATCTGAGGGAGGAATTCCTTTTACAGGCACTTTTCCCGGATGAGCATGTGCGCACATCAATCAGAGAGCAAAAGCACGTCCATAATCAAGCTTCGGTAGCTGTCGGCAGCACTGCCATTTTGTTTAGATCAACAATGTCACTAAAGATGTGTGTTTTTGGTTGCAAGGGAAAGATAACCTTGTTCAGCTTCCCAAATAATCCAGCATTAAGGAAACAGTGGATGCAGTTTGTTTTTCTGGAGTTTGTTCCCTGTCACGGGTCGAAACCACAGACAGTGAATGAAAATGCATCAAATGTCTGTGTTTTGTTGGCAATCGGTGCATAAGTACATAAAATGTAAACATGAATGGTGAATCAAGTTATCCAGGGAAAATGCCATGTTGTATTTTGTGTGTGTGTGTGTTGCGTGTGTGCGTGCTCTTGTCTCTTTAGGTCTGCCCACTGCACGCCTGCACAAGCTCAGCTGTTTTTGGAAAGAATCAGTCCAGCATATCTCTCTTTTATAAATATAATAAAACTAGACTCTTCAGAGATATGAAGGATGCAATACTACTATATAGGTACTCAAGATTGACATGAGATACTGTGTGTTATGTACCCTTTAATTAAGGGTGCTTTCACACCTGCCTCATTTAGTTCAGTTGAATCGTACTAGAGTTCGTTTCCCTCTTTGGTGCGGTTCGTTTGGTCAGGTCTGAAAGTACCAATCGCACTGGGGTGCGCACCAAAAGCGGACCTTAAAGCTCCTTGAAGAGGTGGTCTCGGTACGCTTTCAATCGAACTCTGGAACGTTTTGTTTTTTGTGATGAGAACATGATCTGACCTCGAACAGAACCAACTGCAAAAGTACTGATCATTTTTGGACTAAACCAGCTGCCGTAGTTAGCTGCGCTGACATTGTGTGCATGACATTATTACCTGACAGATCGTTGAAAATGTCAAGAATAATTAATGCACGCCTCCGCTTGAAGTGACGAGCGATGCGCGCTCGCCATTTGCAGTGCATTAGAACGTTGTTTTCATGTCGCATCCGCGCTTCATTATAGAAATGTATTGTTTGCATCCTGTGGTAAATACACACAGTTTAGTAGATTATGGCCAGGGGCAAAACCAGCCCGCAGTCGTCTCTCCATACTAGTGTTATTATAGTTTGCTGGCTTTGCCTCTTCTGTTGGAATTTTCCCACATGTAAATTCTGACCAATCGAAAAGCAGTTTAGGAAATACGCCATGGCCAATGAGTGATGTGTATGTTGTCACCTGCCTGCGTTTTGGTTTGTTTCAACTGGTTTGGACCAAAGCAATCAGTGTGGTGTGAAAAGGAACCAAAAAAGCTGAAAAATGCAACAATGTATTATTGTTTGCCCTTGGTTCGGACCTAATTAACCGAACTAGAGATGTGAAAGCACCCTAATATTACTCAGTTAATACTTGATTGTATTAGCTTATTAAACTGCAACAAGGACACCTTAAAACAAGGCACAACCAAAACATATAGTTTTAATGCTGTCTAAGCCTTTTGGACCACACCGTTTGGGCTACAATAATTTGAATTACATTTGTAATTATTAAACCTTTTCCTGTAACTCAAACAGTAGTGTGCCAAGGTCATGGGTTTGATTCCCAGGGAAAGCAAGAACGGACAAAAATGTAAAATGTGCATGTTACTTTGAATACAATGTAAGTCGCTTTGGATAAAAGCATCTGGCAAATGCATAAATGTAAATAAACCTAGTTCACATCATGTAGAATAGGCCCTATTAAGGCATTTATTAAAAAGTATCTAATATTTTGTGAGTTGTTGGCATCAAACATTGCCAAGTCTGTGCAAATGAACTGTATAGTCTCACGTGTAGCAATAATCATTCAGAAGCACTCCGGAGATGTCAGCCACACTCAGGCGTCGCTTGATCAGCTGGGAGTCTTGAGAACAACCTTTGCATTTTAGGAGGGGTTAAACAGCTTTTAATATTCAGCACTCATTCGGGCTCAATTAAAGGGAAATTAATATTACACATTGCCCTTATTTTACATCAAATTCCATGCCATGGCAACATCCACAGAAAAGGATGTATTCCAAAGCTCCTGTCAAACTAATAATTTTCGTCCTGAAAATATGAAAAAAAAATGGAATAGAAAGTCAGCAAATTGCTTTTAAAGAATATGCTGCTGAAAGGCTGCACTTGAAGCAGAAGTTTGCTTAATGCTTTTTAAAATAAGAAACACAAACACTGCACTTCACAGCTCTCTGCACTGGATTCCGTGTCCGTCAGTTTATTTTTTTGCCATTTGTATGAAGTACTCTCCTCGAAACAAGATCAATACAGTGCAATATGATGATGGTTCTTCTCTCTGTGTTTTACAGAGGGAGATCATTTGAATGAAAAAGGCTCATTAAACATGTCTAGCTGGAATAAACCAGAGTTTTTAAACAGCATAGCTTTCTTTTTGTAGTGCTAATGAGGATTGTGCTCTTTTAAAAGCCTTCCATATTTATGCATTCAGTGAGACTACACTATTATCCTTCCTTATATGCATCAAACATCTTAATGTGGCAGGCAAAGCATCCATCAGGATTTAAATGAAATAATTCAACACATTACACCACGGAAATGCTTTAAAAATGGTTAACCTCATAACGTGCAACTGAGAGTATGAAAGGTCACTTTGGACAACTTTTCACGAATGACCTGTAATAATTTCTTTCCCCCGAATGCCCATTTGTCAGGTTTCTACAGCACTTTAGAGACACGGGCCGAGGCTCAGCGCAATCAGAGGGATTTAGAGCCATCGTCGAAAAACACTTCATCCTTTTGATTCACTCTTTTCCGCTGCCCACACATATAAACACTCGCCGGCACACTTAGAAATGGCCTTTTATCCAGGGTATTCAAGTGCGTACGTGTGTATTAAATGTGGAATGTGAGGTGGAAGCAGTCAGGCTGCTGCTGAACAGTTTAGGGAACATTAATGCTCTATGTATAGAAGTGTAGGTGGACAAATAACTTGTGTGATGCAGTGTTGACATCTTACTTCAAGAGGCGTTCTAGCTGTGGCTATGTTGGTTTATATCACCTGTGCTAATTGATGGGAACCAACAGGAAGACACTATCTATGTATCTACACAAAATGCACTCGCAGCTGCATCAACAGGGCAGTGTTTGTGGTGCATTTCTGTGCCTTACACTGTTTAGGACACGGAAATGAGCGTTTGAAGAAAGAACAATCCTTGCTCAGAGGCTGAACGGGAACAACGCCTGCCCTTTATTGCTTAAAGGACTCACTGTGTATCTGCTCTCTAGCACACACATCTAACTGTTTCCTGTTTAAGTAACTGTGTATATTGGGATCAGTGATACTAATGTAGATGGGCGGTGGATGCACTTTCTTCGCCAGTTGAGAATGTTCATCCTGCTGACTTAAAGCTGCATTATGTAGTATTTTTGCAGTAAAATATCCCAAAACCACCAGGCCATATATTCTGTTCAGTTGAGTGCTTACAATATACTATTTTTAAATTGAGAGAACATTTGAATAAGTGACCTCTAGCAGACGGAAAAGTTACATAGTGTAGCTTTAATGCGCAATCTGGTTTTGTTACATTTTTTACAAAAAAAAAAAAAAAAAAAAAAAAAAAAGGCCACAATGGACCTTCGGAATCTGCTGAGCAGATTGTTGGATCCTTCTTAACCATAGCTCATTTTTTTTACAACTCTAAAGAGAGGTAAAAGAAAAACAAAATTACACACAATCAGACCACAATCTTTGAGTTCTACAGGCGCCATCCTGCAGTGAGCAGTGGGCAGCCATTCTTTGCTGTGGCGCCGGGGAGCGATTGAGGGTAAGGTGCCTTGCTCAAGGGCACCTCAGTTGTGGGTAATGAGAGTGGAACAGAGCACTGTTCATTCACTCCCACCACCTACATTTCCTGCTGGTACTGAGTCCGAAACCGGCGACCTTCAGGTTAAAAGTCCAACTCGCAGGCCAATGGAACTTCTTCACACAGGCCAATGGAGGCTATGAATCTCTCTCACTAACAGTTAACACCACCTTAGTGGATATCATTTCATCTTTTTGCACATTCTTTGTCTTTATTTGCCTTGGATAATTAAACTACTAATTACAGTGCCATGGGCCAAGGGACCATTTGGATCTGTTTAACAATATAAATATGACCTGTGCTAGTAAAAGGAGTCGGAATACGCATGGGATAATTTCAAGACACAGACAAAATAAGTGAAAAATGTTCCTCGATTTTGAGGTTTTCACAAAAATTAGTTAATTAACCCTCATCTAGTGATCCAAATAGCAACCAAACGTTTCTTTATTGGTGCGTTTTCTGGGAGGAGTACCTTTCCTTTTTCTATGAAAACAGTCTCCTAACACAAACATTATCTGTTATGTCCTATATGAAAGTTTGGTTAAATGTTTTGTGGAAAAACATATGATTTGTAACATTATAACATTGATGTGGGGTAGTTTCATAAATTTTAATCAAACAATTGTGGTGTCATGGAAAAAAAGTTATTTTATTAATTCATATTATTAATTTTTCCTATAGATATTTGTTTTTGATTTGGTGTGTGGAAAATTTGGTGTGCTATTATCCGGGATTTAAGGTATGGTTAGGTGAATTTTGTTTGTAACTTTTAGAAAATGTTAACTTGATTTTTCTTAAAATTGACTTTTGACTCTATTGATTAATTGTTTTTAACAGATTCAAACAAACCATACATAGTTTTAAAGGGTTTTAATAACTGAAAATAACTAACCAACTTTGCTCATTGCAACTTATTTTGTCAGCACGGGCCACACATTAATTTAATACATTTCTGGGTATTTTACAGCGTCCCTGTAATAACAGTTAAATAATGCAAAATTACCAAACCCTAAACCTAACCCCAATTACATAGTAAGTTTCATGATATTTAATATTAATTAATACTCAGTACTTAACTGCACTATAACAAGGACACTTTAAAATAAATTGTAACCCATTTCTGAAACTTGTGGAAGTAACATATATTAATTAAGTAATTACAGATGAGATGTGTTAATTTATATGATCTGATTTGACACTGCAGGAACTATGGTGATGGAGTAATGTGGTGACTAACAAATCATTGTCAGTTTATTAAAACACAACATCTCAAAAACCAAAGTTCTGTACAGACATGGTAGTGCTTTATTAAGATTTGTAACAGTGGGCGGAGTCGACTACTCCTCTACTAGTGGTGGAGGAGAAAGCTTTAACTGGAAGTTCTCGCTGTGATAAATACTTCCTGTTCCTGGAGGGGCAGGATTTGACAGTCCGGCCCTCTCATTGCCATGAGAATGGGTGAGTTCTGTCAGAACGGCAAGCTGAAAAACAAAGAAAACTGAAGTGAAAAGTGTGCAAGGGCAATAATTAATAAAATAATTAATAATAATAATAATGTATATAATATAATCATGTATATAATATAATAATTATATTAATATAATATAATTCATATTATATTAATAATAATACTAATTATTAAAAAAAAATCCTTAATATTGAGCAAGACAGTAGTCATCCACACGCATGAGGATGAGTAAATGTACCCCTTTAACATGCATTTCATGCACCACTTAATGCTAATTAACGTTTTATTGACAACTGAAGCAATCTGTTGGTGATGGTGGCATGATTAGTTGAAGTTGTGTCGTAACATGAGTCACACACACCACACATTGAGAAATCCAGAGCAGCGTTTAAATAAAACCATAAACGCAGCCTCTCCCCACCCAACCCCCCTCTCATTAGCAGTATTGGCCTGTCCAGAGTCATTCATTAATGTGTATATTTTCAGCAGGGACCTTGTTACAGCCGGAGCAATCAATGTGCATTTAACGAAACAGCATGAATCAAACGGCATAATCTATCTTTCTCTCTCCAGATTCACTTTGAAGACCTCCTTTGCATCTTTAGCATCTCCTTCCCTCTCTGATCTCACTTATATTTCCCTTTCCTCATTCCCATCCACTCCCCCTCAAATCATTCCCTATTTTTCTGTGGACAAACTAGCTTTTCAGCATCAACTAATTTCATTTCACCCCTTTTCTGTCTTCTTTCATGCTTTTTATTAGCAGTCTTCAAAACAGACCATTTATAAGCCATAGTTCCATTCCACATTCACTCTTTTCTTTTTTGTCTTTCGTTTCCCTATCTAAACCGGACACCTGCTAAGCAAAGGCTGTGGAGAGTGACATGGATAAAAGCAAATACAGAAACAGAAAGCATGTCAGTGGCTAATCATCGCCTGTCAACACAGTGGCTTATTATTACCCCCATACTGTTAGCAAACAGGCTAAACACAGTGTATGAAGTCTGGGCACATCTAATGCCAGTAACAGTCTCTCGATTATACTATGAGCAATTTTCCACTACTAAAAAAGGCTCATACATTGCTGTTGAAGAGCCTAGCATTTGATACCATGGTAACATGTTTCATTTTCAGTTTTTACTGCAGCTTTAGGATAACCGTATAGACATGTTTGTTTGTCTGCTAGTTTAAGGAAGATTTAGTTGCTTCTATAAGAACGAGAAACTACAACATATTCATCTATTCATGTGATGTACTTCTGAACGCACTATAAGCTTGTAATGGAATTTCAGGGTGAGTCATATATGGAGGCGCTGTATGAAAGTTTGCCTTCGCATGATTTCATTACATTGGTGGAGAGCTCTCAAAGTGTTGAATATGAAAAAGGGCAAACACTGCTTGTGTGCCTAGTGTAAATTCCATATAAGGGTGAAAAGTGTGACAAAGCAAGCAATTTTCCAGAACGGCCATTTCACACAGATAGAGCTGTTGATATTTGTGTCAGATTAAAAGGGAAATAAATAAAAAAACTTGTTAGGGGTCTAAAATAATTCACATTTCTTTGAAAATACTTATGTTATACAACAATTTCTAAACAGAGAGACATTCAAATTTATAATAATCAATAACGCCAATCAAGAATTCTAGAATTTTGTATTCTAGTGTACGAGCGATCGTTTGCAATAGACCTTATTCACAGCAGCACCATATTTGATTTTTAAAGAGATCGGTCCATCAACTGTTTGATTAATCATTCTTCAAAAGATCTTCTTTTGTGTTCAGCAGAAGAAAGACATTCATACAGCTTTGGAGCAACTTGAGGGAGAGTAAATGATGACAGAATGTACATTTTTGGGTGAACTAATCCTCTTTAACAGTAATTAAAGCGAGGCTGATGGATAGACATACATCTCTTCAGTGAGCCGTACTGTTATTTAATTTGTTTTGGATTGTATATTTACAAAAATATATTCCAAGAAATTCCAGTAGACAAAACACTGTAGACAATATGAGATGTCAAAAAATATAAGTGAAATAAGAGATTTTATTATATAGATATTACTATATGTATTTTTTTACAGTGGATACCGTTGAAAACACAGAAGTCTATCCTTGATTGTCAGCCTTGATTTCATAACAGTCATTGGTGCTGCTCTGAATAAGGTCTATACAGTATATGAATGTTTCTATGTGTGTTCATAGATGTTATTATGCTGCAGGTAGACAGACTCTCTCTCTCTCTCTTCCAGTGTCTGCTTTGATAAACCATTGCATTTGGAGAGAGAGAGAGAGAGAGAGAGAGAGAGAGAGAGAGAGAGAGAGAGAGAGAGAGAGAGAGAGAGAGAGAGAGAGAGAGAGAGAGAGAGAGAGAGAGAGAGAGAGAGAGAGAGAGAGAGAGAGAGAGAGATAGAGAGAGAGAGAGAATGTGCCCTAATGTGCCCTCACTTCTACAGATATACTGCATATAGGTGATGCTTAGGGGAACCATAATACAATTTTAATTAAAAAATGTGAATAATCCGGATAATTTAAACTTGTGAAAAATTTAAACTGGTGACATTACTTACATCAAACACAAATGAAGATTTTTTTTAATGAAACCTGAAAAACTGCATCAACCAAACTGTAAAAAAAAGCTTCAAAAAGTTTTTAAACACATCGTCAAAATTACCTATACGATTTTCTTTATATGATGAACAGATTTAATTTCGGCTTCAAACACAAAATGAAATCTACTTGGAGGCTTATTAAGGCAGATTAAACATCCTAAAACATGTTTAAGTAGTCTAAAGTGCCCCTTAAAATCACTCATCTTTTAAATTCCTTTCTTTCTCCATCCTCAAACCGCCCTTTAACCTCTCTTCAATCTCATCCTCCTCATTAATTTACTCCAAACACCCTCCACCATTTCACTGCTTCTGATATTTTATTACCCTTGCATCCTTCCCTCTCAACACAATCCCTTTCCTTTAGCTGTATTTCTCTCTATCTCACGCTTGTCTCATCTCTTTCCAGGCATCTCTTTTTCCAGCCTTCATTTGTCTTCCTAGCCTTCTTTCCTGGAACTGCTGCATCGAAGGGAAATGGACCGACTGGGACCTCAAAGAGAGCAATCAAAGCTCAGCCCTGACAAAGCATCATAGGAACCCTGACAACCACACACACACACACACACACACACACACACACACACACACACACACACACACACACACACACACACACACACACACACACACACACACACACACACACACACACACACTTCAGAGAGACTCTTAAACGAGGCACACACAAACACATGAACATTACACATCTTTCATTTACTCTTGGTCAAAATCAAATGTTCCAGTAAGCTTAATCAGCAAGTCCAGAAACGATCAGACAGCACTTCAAAAACCACACATACGCTACTGCTGACATAATCATAAATGGAGCTTATTGCCAGCACCTGCCTGGCAGCCTCCTCATTAATGCTATAAAGGAACACACACACACACACACACACACACACACACGCGCGCGCACACACACACACATTTGCCAAGCTGGTATTCTCAGGTGTTGGGAGTGGCTCTTTAAAAACATCAACACATATCTGTTTTTCACTTCTCAGTTTAATTAATCTCACTCACTCACACACAATCTGTTCAGCTCCGTTTCTTAACGCAAATCAGAATGTCATAATCTCCACACAGACAAAGAAACAACGGTGAGACACCAACCACACATGCACAAACACAAACACACACCTTGTCTGACGCTCTGGTCTTTTTTCCTATCCACTCATCCTCTGAAACCATTTACGGTTTAATTAAAGAGCTCAGAACTGGGCTGTGCAGTTCTGCTGTGTTAATTATGGGAAGTCTATTGGGAATGTGTATGTGTGTGTGCTGACCAAACAGTTCTAATAAAACTCTTGAGGACACTTGTGTTAGTAACCGAGGGATTGGCACAAAAGACTGATGTGTGTTTACCAGACTCTCTTCCTCATGAGAGATGGCCATGTCAATTCCCACCCTAAAGCTCTGCAGGGAAAACATGCATCGTTCAAAAGTGGTTGGTAGTACTTTTGGGTTTTTGAAACTTTCTTAAGCTCATCAAGACTGCATTAATATGATAAAAAACACAGAAAAAATTAATATTGTGAAATGTTAAATTAATATTGATATTGTGAAATATCAAATTAATATTGTGAAATATATATATATATATATATATATATATATATATATATATATATATATATATATAATTACTTAAGTAAAATTACTGTATTTTAAAATGTGATGCTCAAGACATTAATTATTTATATTATTATTATCAATGTTGAAAACAGTTGGGCTGCTTAAAGGGGTCATGAATTGAGAAATCAACTTTCCCTTGAGCCTTTAATATCTAAAAGTTAATCAGGACATAAGAATATCCTGTAAGTTTCAGAGCTGAAAACTTTCTTGTTAGTCAAAGAAAAGAAAACGAGAGCCCTCACAAGACATAAAAGCATAAAAGTGATTCAAAACAGCTTTGTGTACCACAACAGCTATTGTGGTAAATTATCATTCATAACAAACATGAGAGTGGAGTAACAAATCTAAAATCTCAAGATGTACAAAGTGTGTTTAGGGTGTACAATGGGCTGGTTCTATGGGTCTACATAGCAGCATTTGACAAAGGTGCTGTATAGCACCTTTAATGATAGCACTTAAAGTGGTTCCCCTATGATTACAAGCCAATGAAACAGTTTGCTATTTAGAACCATCTTTGTTTAGAGTGTATAAGGCAGTGTTGTCTTTCTTCAACTGCTGAACAACAGAAATGTAATGAATCCTATCAATCAAATGATTTCCTAGAAATGGACCTCAGCTTTTACTTTTGTAAACAGTAACACATAATGGAAACAATAATAGTCTCTGTGCGGTCTATCTGTGTTAGCATATAAAAGCATAAAATGCAACCTTAGAATCATATTGAATATACAGGGTTTTTTTTTCTGTAAAAACAAATATTTAGTTGACTGCTGGAAAATACTTCAGATATTTATATTGTTCCTCTTATAAAAAGTTATTTGTAGAAAGAGTACTAATAAGTGATAACGTACATCGGCCACTAATTGTCGAATTCTACCAATTAGAATCAAGTACTAAAAATAAATAACACTAAAATGGATGAGAAGACGGCCTATTTTTCAGATATTTTAGGATGGAGTGAGATGGGGCAGAGGGTGATTAAACACGGGGACAGTGAAGAGAAAGTCAAGCAGGTCAAACTACACTTCTAAAAGTCACATATTTAAAGGCAAACGTCTGGATTTGAATTACCAAAACTGAGTGGCAAAGAGCGTGAGAGCACTTTCTATTTTTCAGCTCAGGAGTGGAAGCTACAGTACATCGTGAAGCATTCAAACAGAAAAATAATGCATCTAATCTCAAAGATAAAAGGGTTGCGCTATGAAAGATGTTCCTCAGTCTTTGAGAAGGGAGGCCTAAGGATCTAAAGTGGTCAGTTATTTGCATTATTCTAAATATATTTCTCTTTATCCTCTCTTTTTTTATCTCACTTTATTTCACTTTTCCTTCCAGCTTTGATTCAGCTCAGAATCTTGGATGGTTGGTGTTTGTTTAGACATTCCAATCTTTGTTTGGAATGGAAGGAAGTGAATATTAAATAATAATAAAATAAAGCATGTTTATATGCAGTATACAGTATATTTATTTATGGTTTCTCAAATGAGGACCCCAAAAGAAGAATTGTTGTTAAGTAGGTAAACACACATATTCAACCCTATGAAGAATCATTTTAGATTATTTATACATATCACTTTCATAACTCTCCTCATTTATTGGCAAAGCTGTAAACTGCTTGTCTTACAATAATATTTAAAAAGGTTGACACTAACATAACAGGCAGAAGCAGTGTGTAGCTACTACCCTTGATATCAGTAATATTATTTATTATGTATTATTTGACTGCACTGACACTATTAAATGAGAACAAAACCTGAAATGAATTGAGCTGGTTAATGACAGAACTGTTTTCTGCAGAGATGCTTTATAGCTGATTCGAGTATGTTTTATAATTGATGAAATGAACTGAATCAATAAAACTGTAAACAAAAAATCTATGACGTGTATTTAAACAAAAATAAAAGGTAATACAGCAGAAGCAGGATAGAGACAATAGCATATATAATGTACTATTCAAGATGGAATATTACTAACAATAAGAAAAGTGGGACATTCATCAAATATGTGTTTCCTGGCTGTGTGGAAGCACCAATGGGCCAGTTTAATGTTAGAATAGCCTTTTTTAACCAAGGCCACCCTTAAATGGTATAAGGCACATTACAGCCTTGCTATTTTAACAAAAGCTAATATTCACTATCACTATGCAAAGACTTGAAATCTAAAAAAAAAAGCCTTCCCATAGATTTACACTGCAGTCAGAATCTGATGACAAATTTCTTCAATTTTTTCAAACAGATTTTTTAAGTTCTTTCCAACACCATATATATTTTTACATTTTTTAAAGTTATAACTTCAGCTATTTTACTGTACAACAACTGTGTGTTTTTTTGGAATTGTATTAAAGTAAGGGACTTTGAAAATGGGACATTCATCGATTGTCAAGTAAGACAAAAAACAAAAACAAAACAAAACCCCTTGACTATGTGCACTTCAAAAGACAAATGTCCCCTTTAACAGAGTCCTTTCAAGCACTGAGTAATACTTTTATTTAGCACTATGCTTTGGGGACACTAGTAGGAGCTATAAAAACTTGTAACCCCATTTTGCCTTGAGCATTAAGGGGGACTAAAGTGTTTTGGTCTCATCACACCTTTTTCTAGATTGTTGAGTCTCTCATCCCTGTGGGAAAACTACAGCCAAGTTGTGTCACCCTTCTGTCCAACCTAGATCTATCATTAGCCATGTTTCCATCCACCTATTTTTTATGCACATTTTGGGAAATCACATATCACATGTGCATAAACTTTGTGCTCGTTTAGGTCGGATGCATTTTTAATTTGATAAGAAAACGTGCATAAACCAAAATGGAAGAATAAATTCCTCTATCCATATAAAACAAAAACAACAACATATATTGTGACTCCGCAAAGGGACAGCATAAATGGTTGTCTGGCTATCAGCAGACCATGCTCAATTTAAAATTGAACATTGGTCTGGGGAGTCTGCTCCGTTTGTTATAATGTACAAGAGGCGTGATAAGCAAGTATAATTCAAAAGACTCTGTATGCAGGTGGGAGAAATAAGGAAGGCTGGCCGGAGTTGGAGGATGCATCAGTGTCGTATAACAGTGACTTGGCAGGGCAAAAGTGTGTATGTATTAGGGGTTGAACGACTTCCTTTTTTTTTTTTTAAGTCGACATTTATGTGATGAATAAGTCGAGTTGATGATAGTCGCTGATGACGTCATTAATGAACAAATAAGCCTGAGCCTCGAGCTGAGACGCGAACACGGATTGTCTTGTGCACAGGACAGCTATGGCATATGACAAAGAGCTGCCCATAAGGTTATTGCTCCTACATGACAGCTTTTGTATCAGTTCTTTTGTCTTATGGTTGTTATATTTCTCACAGATTTCTGCTTATTCTGAATAAGATACAAGTAGCACAATAAAGATTACATGTATATGAATGCATTAATGAGTGATTGCGTGTGAATTAACACTACCTGCCAGTGTCTCTCTACTAATAGTGAAGCTGTGAGTTTTAGTTATCAAGAAATATATGCTAGAACTTTTCAGTTTCTAAGCTATTTTATTGATAAATCACAGAACAGTGTTGATACATTTCTGCGGTTTTATGAGAGGCACGCAATCTCCACGTGATGTGCGATCAGCTATGTGTGTGCGTTGCAATGCAGCACGCATTAGTTTAGCGCAATGATTAACTTACGTGTACAATAAGCGTGCATTCTCCCGATCAGAGGAGATTTTTGAGCATCCAGATGGATCAATCAAACACGTCTTGTATAGGGCTCTCGGAGTATGCATTTATTAGTCATTTTTAACTGTTCAAAACAGAGCCTGTGTGTCAGGAATCCTTGTTTATCCTGTTGCGCCTTCTATAGGCCAGAAATTAGTCGACGTCAAGCTTAAAGCGTCATGGCAGAGCATTAAGCGTCATGGCAGAGCATCCACACTGCCAGCTCTTGTCTTGCGCTGCTGAACCGTGGCCTGTTTACTGCAAATACAGATGAATATCACCCATTCTGTCACCTTTTCCGATGTTCTCCTCTGACACCTGTCATTCTTGTGCTTTGATTTATGATAGGCAGCATATATCTGCTGCAAATGCGACCGTATTCCCCTCTCAGTCCCAAACACACATGTATAAGTACTATAAGTATAGTTCACATGATAAATGTAACATTAAAGTTAAGATAAGCTTCTATTTTTAACAATTTAAACCTTTTAAGACCTTTGAAGCTTGGACAAAAAGCTACTCACACTGAATTAAAGCCACAGTGGATTGTTTTGATCAAAATGGACATGATTACATGAAAAATGTTATGTCAATGTGTTAGACAGTGTAAGCAGGAGACAGCCAGTTAGGAAACAACTTCTACATATCATCACTTTTTTTAAATACTGTATCCTAAATTGTGGATAATATCTCATATGCTGAAGTACATTTCTGGAGTGTTAAAGAGTCAGTTCACCCAAAAATGAAAATTCTGTCATTAATAACTTACCCTAATGTTGTTCGACACCCGTAAGACCACTTTTTTGTTGAAATCCGATGGCTCAGAAAGGCCTCCGTTGGCCACAATGACATTTCCTCTCTCAAGACCCATAAAAGGCGCTAAAGACGTCGTTACAAAGCTCATCTCACTACAGTGATTCTACAATCATTTTATGAAGTAGTAAATAGTTGTTGTGCACAAAAAAAAAACTAAACTAAATAACGACTTCAAAAACAAAGCTTCAAACTTCAGTGTATCGATTCATGATTCGGATCGCCAAAGTCACATGATTTCAGCAGTTTGGTGGTATGACACGCAATTTGACACCATTCGAAGCCTTGTTATGAAATCGGAAAGTCGTTATTTATTTATTTTTGCGCAAAAAAATAATATTCTTGTCACTTCATAAAATGATTGTAGAACCACTGTAGTGAGATGGACTTTGTAACAACGTCTATAGTGACTATTATGGGTTTTGAGAGAGGAAATGACATTGGTGTCAATGAAGGCCTTTCTGAGCCGTCGGATTTCAACAAAAATATCTTAATTTGTGTTCCGAAGCTGAACGAAGGTCTTACGGGTTTCGAACGACATGAGGCTAAGTAATTAATGACAGAATTTTCATTTTTGGGTGAACTAACCCTCTAACAATTAAAATAAAAAACAACAAGAACCATTCAGAACCGAAAAACGTGACCCTAAAACCGTGATCCGAACTGAACTGTGGGTTTTGTGAACTGTGCCACCCCTACTCTGTACGCAACTGGATAGTCCTTCAACCAATCAGACCACAAGAGGCGTGATCAACAGGCAACGACCCACCGCTTCTCTATCCATTATCGTGATAATCCCACCAAAAGCATGACAGGTGGATAAGCCAGTCTGTGATTGGTTCCCCCAAATGTGTAACAGAAGCAGTAGAAATGAATGTACAGGTTTCCAGACTGAGTTAACTGAGACACGGTGAAATCAAATTGCCGCCAGATCAGGTTGGGTTTACCCAGTCTACATAACTGGATTAACCAGCGGAATTTTTGCACAGCATCTGAAATGCGGTTTTAGCTGTTTTGAAATGCTTGAGCAAAGTCTGTCATCGTCAAAGGGGTTCAGTATAATTACCTCCCAGAACTGGCATACATGACTGCATTTCCAAATCTGCCACCGAAAGCAAGATATTGTGTTTATTAATTTTGCGATATATGAAAAAATTATATGAAAAATTATTACATACTTCTCCAACTTTTCTTGGTGATATTTAGCGCCAGTTTATCAGGAAGTGACCATTTCTTGAGACGCTGTTTTATTGGCAAATGTTTTATGCAATATTCCAATTTTATGCAAGTTAAATTCACATCTTTGGATGGAAACATAGCTATTGGATGTCCATGGATGTGTCGCCATATGAAGGGATGTGAGGGAGTTTTTATGGTGTGAATAATTTGCACTAAACACACCATCCACACATAAACATTATGTTTGTATTCATACTTATACTCCGTGTGCACATGAGTTCATTTGTTCATCTCTCTGAAGCTCACTTTGGCATGAACAATCCTAGAGTTTGATCCTCATTAACGAGAGTGTGATGTCTAGCACAGACACAGGAAAAGAATAACAGCATATATACAACCAGACTTCAGAATGTCACACAGAGCTGACACACAGAAACGGCATAGACAGACGGATCTGACAACGAACAGTCTCTGTGTCTCTCCATCTCTATTTCAGGGTGTATATCTACTAGGGCTGTGCGATACTGAAAAAAAAAATGCGATATGCGATATGATATTCGATATTACTATTAATGTTTAAAATCTATTTAAATTAGATTATAAAGAGTATTTCAAAACTGAGAATGATATTATTTAAACTTAACATCAAGAACATTTAGGTAAACAAAGACTCCTGAACTAGGGGTGGATAATTATTTTTGTTATTTTAATTTATCCTTGCTATTCAAAATAAAAACAGTAGTCTTCATATGAATTAAATATACATGGATACATGATAAAGCTACAAAGGTTAATCAGCCAAGAGCACAGTGATTTTCTATTGTTCTTTTGTTGTTTGACAGACAGTGGCAGGTTGACTGTCACTTTAAGACCTAATGCACGGACCCATTTGACACACATCTGGTTTCTTTCCATGACTGATATCATTCATAACCGACTGGGTTTACATGAATACTCATCAAGACAGCCATTTTGACATAACTGTGTGTGTTGACAGTTTTGAGTGTGTAACAAGACACGAAACAGAACTGAAGGGATCACACGCTTGAGCGCACGTTTCGCTGTGTGTCTTAGACAGCAGACAGCGCAAGACTGCAAGGAGTTGTTTTAATAACTATTTTTAACATCAAGTAAGTCACATTTTCCATATGCGTCGAGCTAAAACGTACAATTTTCACAATGTTGAAGTAACCTATTAAAATCATTCAGATGTTGCATGTAGTTGCGATATGTACATTTGCGATATTTCGATATATTGCACAGCCCTACTATCTACTTCGACTCTTAAGGCTGAGAACAGACGCTAAGATTAAGAGTGTGATAGGGTGATACTGGATTACCGCAGTGACTTCAGAGGATTAGGGTCAAAGATTCCACACAGTGCAACTGCAACATCACATGATCAAACTCAAAAAGATTTGGGTCTGATTGGTAATATAAAATTCAATGGGACAAGAGCATCAGCAGCAACTGAAGTCTTCAGTAGGCCACAATGGTTCTCTTTACAGCTAGAGATAAATATCTGAATGCACTTACATGTGCAAAATGCAAACTATCACTTACAAATAACATATTCATAATTTACTGAATTTATAAAACATTTATGTAGGGGTGTTGCAATATTTGTTTTGACAATTAATGTTTAAAACAAAATGTATCTATGGGAGTACTACACATTATGATAAATAATGCAGTCCTGGTTGGACACTGGTTGACTAGCATAATAGGCAAAGACAGTGTGCAGCTATTTCGATTAATATTCAGTAATGTTATAGTCTTGACTGCACTGACACAAGAGAACAAAACTTGAACTGAACTGAGCCGAGCTGGTTGAATAAAGCACTGTTTTATGCAGAGCTGCTTTAGCTGATTTGTCTTTGTTTCATAATTGATGAATTTTGCATCATCATCTGTTATTGAACTGAATAAATTAACATTAAACTTACACAATTTGAATGATGACACTATTGTCTTCTATAGAGCTGTGTATAGTTTAATTGAACTCATTTCATAATTGAACTTTATAGAGCACTTACAATACAATTTTATTGAAAAGACCCATGGCCATCCAAAGAGCTTTATATCTTGCCTTACATTCACCCATTCACTCATTCATACACCAACGGCGGTGTCAGCAATGTAAGGCATCATCCAGCTGGTCGGGAGCAACTGGGGTTAGGTGTCTTGCTCATGGACACCTCGACACTTGGTCAGGTGGAACCGGGGATCAAACCCCCAACCTTCTGGTTTGTAGACAACCTACATTAACCACTGAGCCACTGCCTGAAGTGGCACGTTTGTTTAAGAAAAATATCCATATTTAAAACTGAGAAACAAAATAACTAGCTGAGGGTGTACAGCAGTTTGTAAGTCATCTTTACAGTGAAAGAATAACCCCTGACGTGATGTATAGAAGCATCGCAAGATTTGATGCTTTTCGTGGATAGGGCTGAGCAACAAACTCAAGCCCCTCTTCTCTTATATTGGAAATCCTATGCCATTTCTCTTTAAAAATGATTGTTTTAGACTTCTAATTCATGACCGGTGTTTTGTTTTGCTCTATCCTCTGCGCTTCTGTGTTCATCAATAAGCCATGCATTAAGGGGTACTCTTTCACTGTAACTTTTTACTCTTTCACTTGCATACCGCTGACTGGAAGCTAGCTATTTTAGTCTGTAAAGTTTTAAATATGAATATTTCTCTTACACAAACGTGCCACTTTGCTTCAGAATGCCTTTATTAACTCCCCGGAGCCAAAAATTACTGAACAGTCACTGCCATTATAAAGCCTGGAAGAGCCAGGACATTTTTAATATAACTAGATTTTATTAATCTGAAAGAAGAATGTCATATACATCTAGGATGGCTTGAGGATGAGTAAATCATGTTCTAATTTAAATTTTTGGGTGAACTAAAGGTGAATCTGACTGATAGCATTGTTACATTTAAAAGAAAGAAATAATAATTATTGTTAATCATTTTGAAATAGTGTGGTGAAGTGAAAATCAGAAGTGTAATCCAGAAAAAAAAAAGAAAAAAAAAAAAGAATTTTTTTTATAAATAATAATCCAGAAAATTATTTGGTAACTGTACCAATAACTATACAATGATTAAATCCAGTGAGCAAATTACACAAGTGCAATGACTTTGAGCACATTTGAGCACAATGAAAAGAAAGTGCTTTAATGACTTTAACGAAAAGTGAAATAAATAATTCCTTACAGAGTAACCGTATTATATATCACTGATGTAACTGAAAGTAGATAATAAAAATGCACTTATATAATGTGTCGAAATCCTTGTCAGACCACCTCTAAATGTGTTTTCGGTCATCAGATCAGATCCGATCCGATCATAATGTGTCTTGAGTACATTTATGCTTGGCTTTTAAAGTGGTCAAGTGTTATCTGGTCACCGTAAACAAATATTAATTCCCTGTGTAAATGGGGGCAATGTGACCTGTCTTAATCAAGGCCACATATAACTAAAATGCTATGACACCAAGGCAACTTAGATTTAGCCAGCAGCACTTAGTTGACATAAACCTTTATTTGATTCTGTTGAGTGTATGTGGGTGTATTCATGTGGGTGAGAGTATATTTGAGTGCATCTGTGTGTATGTGGAAATAAAGGCATGAATATGGTCCAATACTACAACTCTCTAATCTGGAAAAAGTATATATAAATACAAAGCTTAGGGGGAGGAGAATGGCCTTTCATCCACCCTTACACACACATACATAATGCCTTTAAAACTAAGCAGCTCAAATGTGGATAACATAGAGATGAGCATCGTGTGTGTGTGTGTGTGTGAGTGTGTCTGTAAAACACTTGCACTATAACACTATGATTTTCTTTGTCTGATAAGTGCTGACCCATCAACAGTAAGACTCAATGATCTACTACACAAAATCACAAAGGCAACACATACACACATTGTATTGCACAACACTCTGCTGTTATGCAATAATCGTGTAAGACACTGACACATGTATTCTCAAATGAAGAGCAAGACTACACTAAAAATCCCACAAACTATGCAAACATAGCTACAGTCCAAGAGTTTACATATCCCTTAGAGAATCTGTTCAGCATTTTTTTATATAAAATAAGATCACAAAAACTGGATCATTCTTTATGTATTTATTTATACTGCATTAATTCAACAAGACAAATGCATTCAATATAAATAAAATACTGAAAATAAAGGTTCGAGTATCATGTACTACCTCCTTGTGTATCAATGACTGCTTGCAGCATTTATAGTGTATAAGTCCTTGAATTGTCCTGAAGCTGGATCTCAACATCATTGAGCCACTGTGAGGAGTAGCTTTAACAAGAGCTTAAAGTACCTGGGGGCTTATTTTCAAGAACAGCGGGCAACTTCGATGCTCAGGACAAACCAGGGATGGCAACACTTTATTTTACAGTGTTCTTGTTACACGTTATATGTAGTTACTACAGTAATTACTATAAATTGTGCATAATTAGACGCAACTAACCTTAATCACATCCTAATCCTAACCCTATAGTAAGTACATGCATTTTAAAAAAAAAATGTTGTTTATATGTCTATGTGGTGTTTTTAATATGCTTGAATATGTTTAATACGGTAAAGCTGCTTGCTTTTAAACAATATATTGTGTAAAGTGCTATATACAGCAAATAAACATGACGTGACTTTAGAGAGCCGAATTGCAGAGCTCATGCAAACATATCCACTTTGCTATGATCAGATGCTTTTCTTATGCTCTATTAAAAAAATGCTTGCGGTTTTCTACATTTTATGTTTAAATTTTGTTATTGAGGAAAGCGCACAGAACATACTCAGCAGTGTGAGCGTTCTCGGATATTTGCTATCAGTATATTGCAGCTCATAAATATCTAATATTGAGCCTTTCCTTACACCTAACCGTACCCTTAAACTTACTCATATCCCCACACCTGTCCCTAATACCCGTATCCCACCTCAATATCAGCAAAAGTGATTTAGAATACAATATGAACACAATAAGTACGTTGTACTTATTTTTTGATGCAAGTACATAGTAGTTAAGGCCACCTAATATAATGTGAGACCAAAATAAAAATGCATGCGTGTCAAATAGCTTAATCAAGACTACAATTATATTTTTATGACAGTACTAAAAATGCAATTTAAAAAAGACAGATTCAGCAAGTGGTATGTAAACATTTGGACTGTATATACAGAGCGAGACTGGAAAGAAAAGATGTGTTTGAGGTGAGTCATACCCTAGATGGTCCTCTGTAGATAGTGCGGAACTGATCCCAGGCCTGTGTCTGCTGGGCATCCAGAGTGGCTTCAGTCCAAATCTGTAGAGAGAAAAAACACACCAACACAACAGATTAACACACTCGCAGAACCATAACAATCTTGGCACCAAGTCACAATCTCCAGCTGAACCACTTTAGAATGGTCACAGATAAACCTAAAAGCAATTAAGGATAACATCTTGGTTAAAGTACATCAGTAACATATAAAAACATGTGAAACATGAAGGTGCAAACCCTGCTACCAGACACGAACTTGATAAAAAGCAAACTGCAAAACTTCTAAATAAACCCTTCAAATATCAGAGGAGGAGTGCTAATCGCATGGAATGTGACATTTTCATACACAAGCCTAAGATGTGGGGAAGACAAGTGATTAAAGCCTGATGGATGTGACATTTAAAACACACACAGAAAAAAACGACATCAAAAGATAGCAATATCAAAACAAGTATTGAAATACTTTGAAGCTAAGTTTGCTTGCCAATGAATTGTTGATGTGGTCAAATACTGTGTGAATTTACATAGGAAATATACATTATTTAATTTAACATAATGCATATTTAATCATAATTGGCCCATATTTACATCAGCATACTGTGGTTAAGATGCTAAAATGACAGACAGGCACATCTTACATATTGACACATTCACTTATTTAAAGACACACTGCAGTGTCCTTCACACCAATCAGAATCATTTCATCACTTGACTCAAATCAGCCTCCAGTGATCCAAAACCTCTCAGTCTCTGTCATCCTTCATTGACTTCTCTAGTCCCAAAGGCACGGAGGCAAGCACGCACCCTAAAGATATGCCAAACTCCACCTAGAGCAGAGAGTGTTTTCAACCGAAATGTTCCAGAAAAATCAAGAAAAAAAGAAAAGAAAAATCAAGTGTATCCCCACTTTACCTCACTGGGCCTTTATATATAATCAGAGTCTGTTTTGAGTGGCACAAAGGACAAATGCTACTGTCACTGCAGAAGAATAAATGCAATTATTGTGGCCACCCTTCAGCAGAAAGGAGGCGATGAACATTGTCACGCTGTTTCAGCTGTCTCCGTATGCGGGGCACTGAGCTGGAGGACGTCGATTTTGCATGACAGTGTTGGGGAAAGGTAGGATAATTTGGTGGAGCATTCATTAAATCCATTATTTACGCATGACTTATTTAAATAAACCAATTACACAGTTTTTGATGGGCAAATGGCTTTTTTTGCTTAAAAAAATAAAGTAAAAAGCTACTTTTCTGCAACTTAAGACATCGGGAAGGGCCTTTGCAGCCAACAAGTTGTTCAAAATCATTTAAAGAACGTCTGACCTACTTCAAAAGATCTGCCGTTTTCTCTTTCTTCTCTTATACTCTCAGCCCCTTCTTGACCTGAAGTATCATGTGTATGGTACAGTAAGAGTACCAGAACAGAGAGTCCATTAGCATCATGTTTCCACCACTGACATAAACAAGCACACCTGCTTTTCTTTTATAGGTACCTAAGACATGCAACAAAAGTAAGGAAAACTAATTTAAGGGCCAGGGAAGATTAAACAAATTTTTTTCCCTTTTCTTTGGTGGCATATAGTACATTTTACTCATTGATATAGAAACAGGATAATTGGAAAAATATGTCTCATAAAAAAATAATAAAAATACTGTACATACAGAGTTCAATATAGATCGCACAGTATTTCTAGATCAGTTTTAATTGAAAATAAATAAATAAATAAATGCAGTGCTACTAACATGCTGTATTAGCCATGACAAGATTGCAAATACAAATACAAAAGTATACATTATGTAAATAGACATTGATTAATTAAATGAAACAATAAGATAAGCCCGCCAGCAGCAGCATGCGTTCCTTCACCGCACCTGCAAGAGTTAGGGCCTTTTACACCGGTTCACTTCATTCATGAGTCCTAATCATTTTAAATATTGTTGTTATCGCCAATAACGCAATGCCGATATTGTGTGCTTTGAATATCACGGTTATTGCCAGTACTGCTATATTGCAACACCCCTAGTACATACAATTCACTTTTATTTATGTTCACTAAGTTTGATTACGGGGACAGACTATCGGTTAATAAAGATTGATTTTTGTGCACATCACATTTCATTTCTGAATTACACATTGAATAAAATGTGGCCATGTTTAGCTGTTTCTGAGAAAATTGAACAAGCTTTGAGTGCCACTCACTATAAAATTTCACATTAAAAATGCTTAGATGCGCAAGAAGCAACGTAAGGTTGTTTTGCAGAAATGTTGCCATGGGCACATTTTCCCAAAGAACCTGAGTTATAATTCAGTTTATTTAGTTTATTTCCTATTACAGTAACAGTTGAGCTTTAGGGTAATGTTTAAGTTTCAGTCAGCCTAACAACAAACAGAGCAGTGTGGAATGGAGAGTAGCATTAAGAAATATCATATATTAGGGGGAAAATTTAGCCATTTCCAATTAATGACTTGACCCCTTCAATGCCATTGGAGATTATGGCCTGGGTTTTGGTAGTACGTTTTTATGACTGAACCCGCATTATTTTGAGATCTTGTACAAATTGTTATGTTTGAATTCAAAAGCAGTATGAAGGAGCACAACGAATTGGAACAGAAAACAGGGACTGAGATATGTTATGCAAAATTGGACTACTCTTAACTTTAGACAAAAATGTGGTGCTAATGACCCAATAATTAAAAAAGGAAAGATTGACAAATCAGGCTGAAAGCATTTCTCTGGGCTACTTTTTATAATGACAGGCTTATTGTGGGTTCAATAATACATATAAAAAACAAAGAATGTTTTATCTGCCACAAAATATTTTTTGGGGGCGACATTTCTTGGCTAATTAATTGATTAAATGAATGAATTCATCAACATATGTAATTCATTTGAGATTTTTTTATATCTAAATATATATTTGTATGTATCAAATTTCCGTATGGTTAAGGGTACATTATTGCATCTATGCATTAAAAAGTAGTTTCTGCTGCATTCAAAGATAAAAAATGAGAACAAAAATGGAGTTAGTGTGTCGTCCTGCCAGCCTTGTTATCATTAGCATGCAGGAGTTTTGAAGAAATACGTGTTAATTAAAGCGAAAGTCTCCACAGGTATAGTTCCTGAAACCTTTGAAGTGAAGGAGAGTGCTGCATTTTGCCTGTTAATGATAACAGAGTGCTTAGTGATGCTAATGGCTGAGGGTTTATTGGAGTGGGGAGAAGACAAAGAGATGCTGGAGAAGAGGAATAGGTCAAAAGGTTCATGTCACTTCCTGTCTAGTCTTTAAGGCTCACTGTCACATTGCATAAAACGCAAAGTCCCTTGACCGACAAGCAATGAATGCTCAATGGAGAGAGAGAGAGAGAGAGAGAGAGAGAGAGAGAGAGAGAGAGAGAGAGAGAGAGAGAGAGAGAGAGAGAGAGAGAGAGAGAGAGAGAGAGAGAGAGAGAGAGAGAGAGAGAGAGAGAGAGAGAGAAAAGGAAAGAGACAGACTGACATTTGGGCAGGACTTCAGTTTCAGTCCCGCCAGTAAACAAATGCATGAAAGAAAGAAGCGAGTGTAATGCAATCATAAGCAAGCTAATTTGCTTTGAACCAGCAGGGAAAAAGCCATTTACGTTTCATGGATGAATGAACACACAAAAGGCAGAAGCAGGAGAGCTATAATTCTCCATCTAGCTGAAGTAGAGCAAAGGTGCACCTGTAAAAGTGCTACATTTTGTCAGTTATAAAAAAGAAAAGAAAACGCAACTTGACATTAAAACATTTTATGGTAAATGTGTAAAACCAATTATTTTCCTGCCACTGCCAGACTTTTCCGTCATTTATGACAACGCCTCCCTGCCATTGACAGAATTGTCAAGACAATCCATGTTGAAAGTGTTTTATGGTAGGGGGCACTATTAAGCATCTTCTGAAATAGTAAAGAATCTTCAGATCCAAACACGAGGGAAGATGCAGAAACAAGCTTACGTACATGCAAGCTAATACAAACATTAAACGGCATATAAAATCAAAACCCACAAAGAGGTAACGTCTGTGAAGCTTTGGGTGTGTGGATGGACTCAATCTTTTCCAACTATGTTTTGATCATCGCTCTGAATCCGAACCAGGCGTAGTCTTTGACAAAAACGAGATTTTCTCAGCTTTTGGCTCAGAATGTTGCTTTTATGGCATGTATTTTATGCAACATACCCGCATTCAAGTCTTGATAAAAAAACAATTCATTTATAAGGCAGAGGCTCTGTTCTCTCTTTTGATGTATTGCATGTTCAGATATTTATACAAAACAATATTATGGAGGGCCATGCAAGTTTTGGGAAAATAATCAAAAATGCCTATTACCTTTCTCCCATTAGCATCTGCCACATTCCCACGATGAGCAGACGTCACTTTGGTCTGAAACACACAAGGTAACAGTTTAAATGTGATTGACAGAATATGACAAAAGTAGTGTAGAGATACAAATAGATAGTCTCAAATAAAGATCTGTTGTATTAATTTCTCAACTGCCTTAATTTTGTCATAAAAAGATTAAATAATATTTTACAAGGGTCTGCATGGGTCCTCTATACGATATAATTTGCTGTTTAGTGTTTCTTCTTTCATGTTTCTGCATGTTGGTATATTATTCTAACACAAAGTCCACTTGGCCTTTTGTCAGAAGTAGCATGAATACTTGAAGTACATCAGAAAAAGAACGGGGGATCAGTTTACTGTCAGGAATTTGTCGCACTGCATGGAGTGTAGACAGCATCCCTGATTAGAATGGGATCTATTTGCTTTTGTCTTTTATTTTATTAATTTTGATAAGCTATTGTTGACCTTTTTTACTGTCATGATAATCTAATAATAAGATCCTGAGCTTTTATAGCTTTACATTTACAGACTTTTGTTGAGGCGAAGTGCAGTATCAATAAACACGTGTCCAGGGTAAAGGAAGCCTTTAGAGTTGCCTTGTTTTTGCAGTTGTGCTAATACTCTAATCACACCAGTTACTACCAAAAGAATCACCGTGGCAACACCTCTGTGATTAGGGATACTAGCATAGCTCTCTTTTGTGCCTGCAGCCGTCAGCCTCCTGTGGTTACGACTAATACAGGTGCATGCTGAGAAAACCATTTGCATTCCATTTACATACACCACAGCCACATAAGAGATATCCAATTAGCGTGGATAATACATACACCCTGTATGCATATAAAAGTAATTAAAAACTATATCACCTTGGATGTGAACTCACTGTAGTCCCAAAGAGTGTGTGACAGAAAGATACAATGATGAAAAGAAAGATGATTAAACTGAATGAAAAGACCCTTCGTCCGACTTAAAGAAAGATTCTATGCTGATATTGTTATGATGGTATCATGACAGATTGATAGATACACTGTTAGATAAAACAAGACATGACCAAATAGTTCAAATGAACAGTAACATTTTAGAATAAGGTTTCATTAGTTAACATACACTAATAATGAACTGTACTTCTACAGCTATTATTAAGCATTGCTCATTTAAATTTTAACATTTACTACATTATTAAAATCAAAAGTTGGATTTGTTAACTTTAGTAAATGCACTGTGAACTTACATGAACAAACAACAAACAGCTGGATTTGTATTAACTAACATTAACAAAGATAAAAAAATACAACATTTGAATGGCCTACTTTCTTCCACCTGAATGGTGTTTTTTTGGTTTGTTTTTTGGTTCATTTCGGGGCTTGATGGATGTAAGCTGTATGAACTTGTATACAGTATGACTATTCTTTAAGAATTATTTTATTCTTCTCCATAAGAAAAAACAGCATTGAAAGGACATAAGGGTGAGTAAAATACGACAGAAGTTTCCTATTTGGCTGAAGACATATTTGACTGTGAAACGTGACTGACCTGTGCCAGAGAAGCAGAACGTGATCGGGAGCTCTCTGCGCTGGGTCTGTCCGCTGGCCGCGAGCCCTGGCTGGATGTGCATTTGTAGCAGCTCCATGAGTACTGCCTCTCGCTCAAAACACCTGCCTCTTTACGCTGAAGACACTGGCAATGGTACAGGTGCCCACAGCTACACATGAAATAAGAGTTTAGAATGACGGTACTCTTGGTCAGTTTGTGTGGCAAGTTTGGGTAGCATGCTAAAACAGCTTGCTTAGGCTAGAAATATGTGATACAAATCAAAACAAATATCTTTTCTATAGTTTTTTTTAAATCTAAAGATTTTAAATCAAATAGCATTCATTTGCTCTGAACAAACATAATGCTCCGACACGATCCAGGACGCCATTCAAACAAATCATCAACAAATCAAAGTCTGTACAGAGACGCAAACAAAGACTTTATATATAGGAAGATGGTGTACTCCGATTACTTATGAATGGGAGTAAGTGCAACGCCCAATATGGCGACTAAGCCTTGTCTTCTAAATTAAAGAGCCAATCATTGATTAGTAAAGTCATCACGTCACTGCAGCTGGTGTTAGAAGCTCTGTTGTCTATAGACACAGGCAGTGGTCTGAGACGTGTGTTTAGTATTGCGCATGCGCATTAGCTTTGTCCAGGCTGATTTTTTTTTTTTTTTCACGATTCAATTGTTTAGAAATCACATTTATGAGAGTTTTGCCAGATTTCATTGGTGATTTCAAATATGAAATGTAATCGTAAGACGGGTGAACAGTTTAGGAGAATTTGATGTTACCCCATTTAAAGGGTTAGTTCACCCAAAAATGAAAATTAGAAGTTTATCTGCTCACCCCCAGGGCTCCCACATGTAGGTGTGTTTGTTTCTTCAGTAGAACACAAGTGAAGATTTTTCAACCATTGCTGTGTGCCAGTCATATAATGGTGTGAATAGGTAACAATTCTATGAGAGCCAAACAAACAAACAAAAAACACATGCTTAGACAACGTGCACAAAAACCCTGCTTCTCCTCACAACATTGATGTGTTAAGACTGTGAGAAACAACAGTTTTTATGTAATTTTTTTACCTCATATCCCGACGAGTCTCATCAAGTTTTCCCATCGGCGATTACTTCCATCTGATAAGGTCAAACTGGCACAATCATAGAAATATATATATATATAGATTCCTCATTAGTGTCTGTGCGGATTGGTCAAATGAGGAATCTACATATTACATATCTATGATCGTGCCAGTTTGACCTTATCAGATGGAAGTAATCGCCGATGGGAAAATGTGATGAGACTCGTCGGGATGAGGTAAAAAAAAAAAAACAACTAAAACATAAATACTGTTCGGTTTCTCACAGAAGGTTCGTATCTTAAGACATCAATGTCGTGAGGAGCAGCAGGATTTTTGTGCATGTTGTCTAAGCATGTGTTTTTTTGTTTGTTTGTTTTGCTCCTATAGGCTTGTTACCTATTCACACCATTATATGACTGGCACACAGCAATGGTTGGAGTTAAAAAATCTTAATTTGTGTTCTACAGAAGAAACAAAGACACCTACATGTTGGATGCACAGAGGGTAAGCAGATAAACATCAAATTTTCATTTTTGGGTGAACTAAACCTTTAAGGAAACAGGAGCTGCACTTGCATGCCCGAGAGGCATTTCAAAGATGGCCGCCAAAGGAAATGACTTGTCTTAAAGGTTCAGAAGATCTATTGATAGAAAACAATATAATATACAGAACTATGTTTTCAGTGGAGTATAAAGACATTACATAATGTACCATTTTTATTACTTTAGAATGAACCATACAACATAGGTCCCCTTACAGTGAAATCACCATTTTGCACCATCATGTTTCTACAGTAGCCCTAAATGGACAAACTAGTGATAATGTACAGAGCTAGTCATTCTCTGCTTTCTCCAGCAACAACATTTTTTGTCCTGTGTCGGCCACCGTAACTTCTTTATGTGCTCTAAGTGTGTGTGTGTGGTGGGGGTGGAGGGCAATTCACAACCTCATTGCTAGATGCAGCTAAAAATCACACACTGCACCTTTAAAGCGACTTTGACTCAAATGTGCTGTGTACAATGGACGTGTCAAAGTGAATGTTCTTTCCCTTGTCCATTTGTCGACAGGCTGAAGTGCGTGGAGTATGTCAGAAACTGAATGCGTATCTGAATACTGTATCCAGTGTAGATAGCATCCATGATTAAAATGGTTTCTATTTGCTTTTGACAGGACATATCCAGTGTAGGCAAATGTCAGCCCTAAAGCGACGTGATACTAGTGGCCTATGGGTGCTATGATGTATATCTATTCATCAATGTTTTGCTCTGGAGGCAGTCACATGCAAATGCCAATATGTGATGTCGAGTCGTTTTTGGAGCTTGATTAAAAATCCATTAGATTAACAGTATTTGTTTCTCCAGATATTCTATACATTTTGCAATAATATAACATTTTCAGAAATTCTTCATGAATTCATGCAATGTCATAAATGAGTAGTGAAAATCGATATTGTGACAGCCCTAATTTATAATGTAACTAATAATTACAGCATATAGAAGGTAAGTCCTGCAGTGCGCAGATGATACGTGTGTGTGTACCTGAAGATAATGATCTCCTCCTCGCTCTCCTGACGTCTTTTGTACTGCTGTAAGCAGATGTTGCAATGGTCCTGTCTTGGGTGGAGTCCTCTACTGACTGCCTTACGCAGATGTGACAGTGACCAGTGAAGATCAGAGTTCAGCAGATTGGTTGTTGTCTCTAACAACGTCTGATGGAAAAAAGAAAAAAGTAAGTAAACCATTGAAAAGATCTTGGCATTGCGCAGAGATCAGCACGCATTGAGAGGTCCTGCACACTCAGATCATGCAGGTTTGAGTCCAGGCTGTGATGGAATTAGAAGAATAGAAAACAGATAATTAGATAATGAAAATAGATGGAAAAGACAGCACTTAAATAATAGTGCAAGTGACAGCAAAATGGGTAGCTGATGCCACACTCTACACTACAATAAATTTCACATGCTATACTTAAACACTTTTCTAATTATAGTACAATAATTACATATTATGGCACTTTTCCATTGCATAGTGCAGTTCGGTACAGCTCGGTTGAGGTTCCAAGTGTGCTGCACTGATACTAAAAAGGATGTGTAAACACTGCAGATCACTGATTGTTCAGAGAATGATATGCTTTTGTGACAGTGATATAGCGGTTGAGACCCTAAACACATCGCTAAATACAAGATTAGTTTACCCTTGTGCGTCATTGAGCAAATCATGCGATGTTGTCATCTGCGCTTCGTTGTACGAGTGCCTACTCTCTGGTTTTTGGCAGTATTTTGTTTTGCTGCTATCAGCCTCATTTGAAACAAACGTATTTGTCTTGTACTTAAAAAAATCCACATGCCGAGAAGTAGAGGCGGCACAATTACAACTATCATTCTATAATCCCACCCACTTTAAAGCGGTGCCAACTGCAGTGGAAAACCTAGCCGAAGCAAAGCGTTACCATTCAGTGGAAAAGCGCTATCATATATCCATATGAATCAAGCAGTTTAACACAAGTCTTCTAAGGATACAATTATTTTGTATGATAAACAGATTTCACTTAGGATTTTATTCACAAATGTTGGTAAACAAACTATCCCTTTAAGTAAACTTCACAAAAAAGTGAAGTTAAAAAGTTAACATATAAGTAAAGTACCTACATATAAGCACACGCTTTGATTTCTGTAGAATTAGACCATGCATTAACGTTCTACACTTTTGAGCATTTGTTAATTAAATATTTTAGGATATTGGTTATGTTTTTAGCTTCTGATACTGTTAAGTGTGAAATATTTAAAAACGTTCAATATGACACATTAAAGTAAAAATAGTGTCAATTACCCCGTTTCAGTTTGCTGAGTGGAGGGAACCCATTTTCTCTCATAACCACAGGCAATGGAAGAAATGCCATTGAAACCAATGGGGTATGTGCAACGACTCAGGATATAAAAGGAAAGCAAATTCCCTTTCGACTCCCTTAAACATTTTGGTTCTATCACAACCAAGTAACATGAAATTTGTGAAATGGATTAACATTTGAGCTTGTGCTGACACTAAAATTGCTTCAGTTTATTTCTAAGAGCGAAATAATTTACACAGTCTCTTCACCAGAGGCTATGTATTTTAGCAAGGTCATATAAAAGACTAAGGAGTGGGATAGAAGCGGAGATAGAGGTGGTGGTGGGGGGAGGGGGGGTGTTATTTCATTTTGCTATTAAGTGCAGCATTTTGAAGAGAGTATTACATGCACACACCAACACAAAATACACAAGTCTGCAAATACAGTACACACATAAGAAAGCACATTTAACCCCCGCAGACATTTCAAAGGAATGGATGGAACACACATTTCAGAATATTTCATCAGCTATGTGGCCAATTCACAAAGAGTGCATGTTGAAATGTATGCCAGGACAAGCTTTCCTTAAGGATTGTGTGTGCATTTATGTGTGTCTAAATTATGTCTCAGAAAAAGGGCAAAATTTGTGTGTGTGAGGGGGGAAATCAGGTGTTATTCTCACCCCTTCCTCGCTATTTCCTTTGAATGACAAGCTGCAAATTCCCATTGGTCATGGAAGGGAGAGTGCAAATATACACGCTGACACGGTTTCTTTCACAGACAAAATGAAATATCACATAACTATATACAATAAAATGAGAGTTTGAACAAAGAGAGAAAATAAATAAAAAGAGAAAATGTTTTTAGCACACTGAAAAAAGCGCATTATCGTTACTCTAAAGAACTGTTTACAATTGATCTCTCTCAATAAATGTACTTTTCTGTCTTGTCACTGGTCTAACATAAATTAGCTGACTGGAAGTAAAACTAAGTTTTGTTGGTGTAATTTAAAATAATTGCTTAAAATCAAAATGACAATTGTGTATTCAGTGTAAGCAACATGACACTGACATCAGCTAGGTTTGGTTTTCCCCTCACGGTAACACTTTATAATAATGTTCAGTTGTAAAGTCATTTATAAGTGGTTAGTTAATGATGAACTAATCATTTACAAAACATTCATAAATGATTATCAAGTGATATGCTAACATTTTATGAATGTTTTGTAAATTCCGTTACAAGTCATTTACAAGTGGTTAGTAAATGATTAACTAATGATTTATGAAATATGACTATGCATTCATAAATGATTAATGAGTGATTTGTTAATTATTTTACATATATTTAGTAGATTCAGTAATAAGTAATTTACAATTGATTAGTTAATGATGAACTAATGATTTACAAAACATGACAATGCATTTCATAAATGTTACTTTTTTGTATGTTTTGTAGGTTGTTATAAATTATTAACAAGTTATTAGATAATGATAAACGAATAAGTTACAAATCATGATTATACATTCATAAATGATTAATATGCTAACGAATATTTTACCTCAATGTACATTTTGTTATATTGTTTATACAGCAGCATGTAAATATATCCACACAAATGTTCAGTGAGTAGATTGCTTAGTTATCGTCACATTAGTGTGATGAAGCCTAGATACAAAAAAGTTACTTTTTTTAAATTATATTTTTATATTATAAACTTGCTTTATATTTCTCTCAGTTATATACGCAGTTGTCAGCATGCGAATAAAAAAACTCAGTGGTTTAAATGGTCAAATACGTCGAAAATACCCATCTTGTTGAGTACTAAAATCAGATGCGTATATTGGATCAGTGCATTAGATATTTAAGTGACAGCAGCCTAATACTGTATATCTGCTACTGTTTGTGCCCTTAAAGGTTTAGTTCACCCCCAAATGTAATTGATGTCATTAATGACTCATCATAATGTTGTTCCACACCCATAAGACCTCCGTTCATCTTCAGAACACAGTTTAAGATATTTTATATTTAGTAACATATTTTCAGTCCTCAAATAAAGATGCAAATGGTTATGAATCAGCGGATTGATTCATGATTTAGATCACGTGACATTGGCGGTCCGAATCATGAATCAATCCGCTGATTCTTAACCGTTTTAATCTTTATTTGAGGATTGAAAACAAACGCGGAAGAGAAGACAATGCTGAATAAAGTCGTAGTTTTTGTGATTGTTGGACCAAAATGTATTTTCGATGCTTCAAGAAATTCTAATTAACTAACTGATGTCACATATGGACTACTTTGATGATGTTTTTATTCCCTTTCTGGACATTAACAGTAGTGTGCCTACACTTTCATGAAGGAACAGAAAGCTCTTAAAGCTCTCGGACTAAATATAAAATATCTTAAACTGTGTTCCGGAGATGAACGGAGGTCTTACGGGTGTGGAACGACAGTTTGGGAATATACTCCTGAAAATAAATACCCAATAATTCATGAACACTGGCCACAGAAAACACCTTGACAAACTGCACTCCCGATTCCACTTACAAAGTTCAGATCTCAAAAGTAACAACATTATTTAGCCTTTATGCTGCAAAAATAAAAAATAGAAAGAAAAAAGGGAATATACTAAAGTCTAATGTAGTTTTATGGACACTATTAGTCTACAAGTGACCTCAGGTGAGAAGTGAGTACTGAGAGACAACAAGGTGAAGAAAGCAACTAAAATCTATCAAATGAGTTAGTATTGCAAAAAAAATAAAAAAATAAAAAAAATAATGTCTGGCAAGTTCAGGGGAACTTCAGACAACAAATTCTCTTTATTCTAGTTTATTTCATCTTGACTTTTCGAAAACCACTAGCAAAGCTTTTTTTCCCAATGAATCTCAAACCAGGGAGGAATTTAATCCAGTTCCTACTTTATAACAACACTTAAAGACTAATAAATAAATAAATGCTTTTTAGACAGCTTTAAAAAAAGTTGTGTGATAGTTTGAAACAAGGGAAAGTATTTATAGGGAGTTGTTCATAAAGTAAAGCTGTATAGCCGTAGTCAGAATTATTGGCTCCCTTGGTAAATATGAACAATAAATCTGCATTGTTAAAGGTGCCCTAGAATGATTTGAAACAATATGTTAAATTGTTCTCTGATATCTACATAGGGTATTTGGCTTATTTAAGGGCAAAAATTGTCCAGATACAGTTTTACAGGTCCATTTACAACCCTATAAATTGTCCCTAGGATGTAATGCTCTGTTTTACCCTTATTTGGAAGAGTCCTGAATATTAATGTTGAGCTCTGCTCTGATTGGCTTATTTCAGCCGCTCACAGCTCACAGCACAGCAGTTCAGTTGTTCAGCGAAGCAGCTGAGCTTGTGAGTCCTGACCGTCCTGACAGAACACAGACCGACTGAATGACACTTTAAGCAGAACATCTCAAATGAGATAGCTAAAATGCAACCAACTTGTTTATTGGTGTTTTCAAATCGTCCGCGTGCGAGAAAGAGCATGCATGCATGCGGTTGCCAGATTTCATTAGTTAAATCCCCCTAACAGAGCTTCTCTGTGAAAAAAACATATACAATCCGATGTTTTACCTAAACATGTCCATTCTGGCAACCATATGCACGCAATCTCTCTCTCACGCGCCGGTGAACTGAAAACACCAATAAACAAGTAAGCTACATTTCAGCAATCTCCATTTGAGATCTTCTGCTTAGTTTCACTCAGTCTACATTTTAGACTTGTCTTTTTTCGTCAACGATATTGCATGTTTATATAACGTTAGTCACAATGTAGGCTACGCAGTGACTCTGTGATGTACTTTGAAATACAAGCATGCAAAAACATCATAAGCTTACTTCAGTTCTCGAAAATATAAATATATAACTTATATGAATAGCCTTGTCAAAGCTTGCAGGAATACAGTTGCGCATTTCTTCAGTTTAAGACACTGAGCGAAGCTTGTTTGAATGGGCCGAACAAACAAACGATTTTGAAATAAATTGCTGTGATATCCGATTATAATAAACCTCGGCCATGACTGTTGACATATGAAAAGTCCTCACGTCTCCTACACAGCCTGAACATGACGTGTGTTATGAGAGCTGCCGTTTTTGCTATCCTCAAGGGTCTTTACCTCCAGTCCTGATGATTCGGCTCTGTCAGTTCTGCCTGACAATGAACATGTTTGGACAGATGTAAATGTTGGGGGCGTGCATATAAATGATCCCCAACACTTGCATCAAGGTTGGGTTTATGGTGAGAAGCACTTTTTCGTGGTGTTTTTGATTCACAAGATTTACATAAGAAGTAGAAGGTAATGGTGTTCGAGACTCACAGTATGTGATTTTTATGTACTGAACTCTTATTATTTCAATATGGCAAGGTTAATTAAAATTTTCATTCTAAGGCACATTTCATTCTTTAATCATTTTGACCTTTTATCAAATTAAAATAAAAAAATAACAAAAATCTAATCTTTCACTAAATTAAAAAGGTTTAAAATGGGGGACAATCTCATTATGAAATATATGTTTGTTGGTTTTTCCTCCTGACATTGGCCATAATCATTTGTAGTAGATAGTATATTTACTTGTACACAAAGGGTTATAGTTTTATCCCTGTGTTCAAACCTATCTGGTGGTTTTGCTGCCAAAAAAGTTTTTATATTAAATAGTTTAATCAGGCCATTTAAAGTTCCAGTTGTGTCTGGCAACTGGATATGCTGGAGTTTGTTTTTGGATGAGCAAGGAGGATTTTTCTTGAAACCCTCTCAAACAACTTGTGATGATTTTTTTTTAGGCTTTATGATTCCACTATTTTCTGCATTACTCCAGCTGTGAATATTCGAGTCTTTAGCAACTCAAACTCACTGTGCATTAAGACAATATAGACATTTCATCTTCCAAGCAGATTCATAACATCTTTAGTTAATTGGAACTTCTTAATTATTGCCTTGATGGTAGAAATGAGTATTTTCAATGCTTTAACTGTTTTATTACAGCAACAAGCTGAACTATCTTTTACTGCAAAGAGCTGTATTCTTTTACTCATTCTGATTGATGATTATGGGAATTCGGCCATTTGTCCCCCTCATATTTATACTTCTGTGAAACTGGAAGTCATGGCTGGACATTTCACACACCTAGTCAGCCTGGTGTGCTAAATAAAATGCAAATATGAATGGGAATATACTTCAGATTTTACTTATAAGAATTTCTAGGGGTGCCAATAATTGATGCCAATGTGTATTGGATAAAAACATTTATTTCATAATGTTATTTCCCCACACATTCATTAGTTTTTGTGATAAAAAAAAAAAAGAAAGATCAAAAGTATTAAAACTGCAGATTTATTTTCACAGCCTTTTTTGAACATATTTACCAAAGGTGCCAATAAAACTGACCACAATTGTAAGTGTGTGTGCCACTGATAACCATAACGGGAACTGAGAAGTCCAGGGAGCCTCTTCAATTATGCACTTGTTAATTAATGAAGAAAAAGCAATTAATGAGTTCTCATAACACTCCACCCTCATCTGACCCGATTAAAGCAGCTATGAGGATAAGCTGGAATATGTTTTTGAAGGACATCACTCTGTAAAACATTATTAAGAGGGATTAGGAAATTATCTAGGTATGTGTGTGCAACACATCAATAGTTTTGCTTTTATAAATATTGTTAAAACAATTCCTGGTCCCTAGTTGGATGTAGAGGTTCCTACACATTTTCAAAAATCACAGTCTTTCCAGACTCAAATTTCCAGACCCCCTTTCAAACAACCTTTTCAGACCATTGTGGCGAGGGGGACGAGCAAAAGACCAGGGAGCAATGAGTGAGACCGGGGACGTGATTGCGAAAGAGCGTCACCTGCGAGGCACACCGGTCTCGAGTCCTCTCATGAGGGAGCTCGGAGGCATTTAAGGACAGGTGACACCAGTCAAGGACGAGAGGGGACTAGGCCTGGATTTATGTTATGTTTTGTTTACGTTTTGTTGTGTGTGTGCGGGCAGTCGTCTGTAAAAGGCTCTCTGTGTTTTGTTATGTGTGTCAGGCAGTCGTCCGTGAGGGGTTGTCCGCGTTACTTTTGTTTTGTTTCTCATTTGATTAAAGGGTTAGTTCACCCAAAAATTAATGACTCACCCTAATGTCGTTCCACACCCGTAAGACCTCTGTTCATCTTCTGAACACAGTTTAAGATATTTTATATTTAGTCTGACAGCGTATCTAAGTGTAGGCACAATTTACTGTCCATGTCCAGAAAGGGAATAAAAACATAATCAGAGTAGTTCATATGTGTAATCAGTTAGTTAGTTAGTGAGAATCACTTAAAGCATTGAAAATACATTTTGGTCCAAAAATTGCAAAAACTACGACTTTATTCAGCATTGTCTTCTCTTCCGCGTTTATTTTCAAACCTCAAATAAAGATTCAAACGGTCATGAATCAGCATATTGATTCATGATTCGGCGTCAATGTCACATGATTTCAGAAGTTTGGCAGTTTGACACACAATGACTCAACATTAGGGTGTCATTAATGACATAAATTTCATTTTTGGGTGAACTAACCCTTTAAAGTCTTTTGAATGTTGTCCGGTTCCCGCCTCCTTCCTTTCCATCTATGAACCACGTTACAACCATATTTCAACATAAATGGTTCACACATTATTTTTTGGTAAATAGCACAGTCATCTGTAATAAATATTTTTTATTTTTTCTGTTTTTAATTGGTTTTCTTGAAGTGATAACGTGCTTGCATGAGGAGAAGCCTAAAAAGCTTCATTACCTGCATGTATTCACCTCTTATACATGAATTTTATACTTTAAATGTGGTTTGATGTATCATGATCACCAAACAGCAAAGTACAGTCAGATTAAGATGACTAGTTTGAGTGATTTGAGTGGCACACACACATTTGGGATTCACGTTAAAGAATTAGTTCAGTCATTTGTGTTCGACAATCAAACAATCACTAAACCTTTATCATTAAAACACTTCTAATAGGGCTGGATTTTGACAAATGTCATGATGAAATTTGATTTCGATTCTCAAGCTTGTCATTCAATTTAATTCCAATCTCAATTCAATTACCAAATTTGTAGAGGTTTCAACATTTAAATTAACATAAGGAAGTTTTTATAATAATAATAAATGTAATGACTTTTTAATGGCATAATTGTTTCTACTTGTTTTTTGAAATGTTAACAAAAAAACACAAACAACAACAACAACAAAAACCTTTCATTAAATATTGAAGATCATGTTAAGTAAAAATGCAATGAATATGCAATAGTCCATCTATTTTAGCAAAATGGTTCCTTAACAAGTTTATGGTAATTGAATGGTTATTCTGAAATAAAAGTAACATTACGTGATATATTTATATCAGGTGTGCCCAATCCCATTCCAGGAGATCTACCTACCTGAAAGTTCAGATGCAACCCTAATCTAATAATCTAATCTGTCTGTAATTATCAAGTGCTCCTGAAGATCTTAATTAGCTACTTCAGTTGTGTTTGGATTAGAGGTTAGAGTTGATCTTTGCAAAAAGGTAGATCTCCTGAAATAGGATTGGGCACCCCTGTTTCACAAGCTGTTTTATTGACCTCTTTCCGTGGTTGAAACACACATTGATCGATTAAATTAGACATGAGTTGTACTTTATCTTTTAACCTCTTACACTCTAGGGCCATTTTGTTTGGCCTACCCAAATTGAAAAGCCTCCCATACACACATACAGTGGTCTAGGTTCAAATTCAGATTGATTTTTGATTGATTGATGTAAGTATATGTTGTCTAAGCTGTAATAACCTCCCAAAAAAGTTGGCGCTTTTTGATTTCTTTCCCCCATAAATTCATTTTTGAAAGTGTGTAACTCAGGCCCTGTGTGCTCTAGGAACCTGCAGACAGTTTGGGCTATTTCCACTAAATTACAGAAAATAGTGGAAAAAAGAGGTTTGTCTGTGTCATGTTGTATGCCAGATTTATTCAAATGGGTTATTTTTTTTTCCTTTCCCCCCTCCCCCGACCCTGCTATCCCCTTCCACCACCATATACAGTGATATAAATGCAATATCCCAGTGTCATTAAATTAATTATACATGCTGGAAGCAGCCCAAACTGTCTGCAAACTGTTCCTAGAGCACACACTTTCAAAAATTAATTTATATTAAAAAATCAAAAAGCGCCTAATTTTTTGGGGGGTTATAACAGCTTACACAACATATATTTACATGTTTATCACTTTTAGCAGTGTTTTATGTAACTTTAAATGGTTTCCTGTAAAATGACACCAACATTTTGAACCTAGACCACTGTATGTGTGTATGGGAGGCTTTTCAATTTGGGTTGGCCAAATCCAGGCGGAAATGGCACCAGAGTAATTTAGAGTAAATACATTATTATGTGTAAAACAAATACCAAAGTGATGCATATCCCCAGAAAGTAGAGACTCTAAGCTTTCAAATGGTACCACATATGACATCACAGCTCCTCCACAGACATTTAAAATGGAAAGTATATACATGACGATGTCATTCCCGTAAGAGGTTAACATTAATTCTGATGTCCGTTCATGTTTATTTCATGCTGTAACTAGTAGTAAAGTGGAAGCGAGTACCAGTTCATGTGAGCTCTGCGCTTCAGAACACTAAAGAGCGGTATTTATTGTTTGAATTTCATAATAGAATGGACAGAATTTGAAACTTTGTTTCCTATCAAAAGTAACAAAACTTACTGAGATTTGTTGGATTCGTCAACTGAAAACAGCACAGAATATTAATTCTTGGAATTTAAGAATTTATATTAGTTAATAAAAATGAGAATAGATGAAAATTGAAAAATGTATATTTTTAACTGTGAAATACTACCAGATTTTTAGGAAACTGAATAGGGTAAATTTCCAAACTGTGTAGGAACCCTGTAAGTACATGTATTGCTATTGTATCAGCTTTTATGTGCCTGTCATTTTATCAATAGATACCAACCAAATTTATTGAAATTCCAAAATGCATATTGGACATATCGGCTGCTGTCATAACTTGCAATATTAACAGCATCTCCGAGATGACCGACTATGACCAGCTGCTTTTATTTATTAATTTATGTAACTGATGAGAATAAATTAAATGAAAGGTACACAAGGCATTAAACAAAAAGTAAAATAACAATGGAATTGTGAAACTAAAGAACTTCCGTCTGCTTTTAAAGCGGTAGAACATTAATTAATACAAATTGTATAGGGCAAAAATATATTTGGAAATAATATAATCCCAATTTTTGTGCCAGTAGAAGTTCTCTACACTTGCTATTGGCAGGTGTGGCATAAAGGATTTCATTTTTTTAAGGATGTCACCTTGCATTTAATTTCCAATTATCATTTAACATTAAAACACTGTGAATTTAGCTGCTGCAGCTTGAGCTGTGTGAGCAGTAAGAAAATAACTTGTTATAATTTAACAGAGATAAATGATAAGCTGTCTGAAAACAGCAAGAGTGCAATTAATAGGAGTAACACATTATGATGCACTATGGGTAGCTCTACTGTATGGACATATTTAAGTCAGACTGAGTATCAACACCTCATAAAGCCAGCACGTCCCCCTGACAAAAAAAAGAGAGGTGATATTATGGTACAGTGACGTTATCTGACTGAATCTGAAATAACAGGGTCCTGAATAATTACTTGGAGTTGTTGTTTACAAATGCTGTTGTAGAAATGTGTTATACACAGCAGGCAATGATTCCTTTATTATGTGAGCGCAAGTGTCCAATAACAGGGCAGTTTCTCAGATCAAGTACCGGTAGTATTCAGCTGGCCATCATGATCTTAATATGGTATGATGGGACCTGCTAAGCATAACATGAAATGGCTTCAATTTATGTAAGCCTACTTGATTTTAACCTGTTAAGCTGAATTCCAAATTTTGAAAAAATCCTAAGAAATGCATACTCAGACTAAAACAAATACAGTTTGTGAATCCTTTGCACTAAAAGCATAATTATGGTCTCATTTGAAAGCAGACACCTGGCAGTTTACTGTAAAGTCAAAATGATAATATTTTTTATAATCAAAAAAAGCTATAATAAGCTTCAAAGTTTTGTAAAGTTATTAGACATTTATTTGTATGAAATATCTTTATGAAAATAAAATTGAAGTGGGCCTTGTAGCCATCTAGAAATGTGTGTCAAAATAACATTATAAAATAAATGATTTTTATTAATCAAGAATGCATTGAATTGATTTAGTGATATTTTCACACTGTTACAAAAAGCTGTTCTTTTGAACTGTCTATTTATTAAAGAATCCTATATATATATATATATATATATATATATATATATATATATATATATATATATATATATATATATATGTTTACGTTTATATAAGTGTTTATATAAAACATAACTTGAGTACCAAATCAAGAAATTAAAATTCTGAAGGATCATGTGACGCTGACGACTGTAGTAATGATGGTGAAAATTCAGCTTAGCCATCACAGGAATAAAATAAATTAAAATAGAAAACACTTATTTTGAACTGTAATAAGAAAATGCATCCACAAAAGAAACATTCGATACACACATCGACGTTACCTGTTCGTAGTTGAAGGTCTCTAGCATCCCTAAAATGAGCCCCTGGATTTCAGCCAGCTTGCCTTTCCCATATACAGGATCCTGCAAAAGAGAACACATACAGAGACCAATTAATTTCTTATAGCTTTGATCACACTAGCAGAAACCTGTGTCTGTCTGCAGGTTTCTACATGTGAGAAACGATTTTGAAATCAATTTTAAAAGGCTTAGTCTGCAGTAAACCATCTTAAGCACAAATCAGGGAGTAAACACAGTGTGTGCTGTCAGACTGCATAACTCTCAGATGATGAAGGAGTGCGGCCTTAGTAATATCACACACACTCGCCATCACTAGCTGTTATCACAGGACTGCACACACTTGGGTAATTCTGCCCTCCGTAGGGGTTAAGATTGAAGCAATCACAAAGATCAAGACCTGGAAGACACACACACAAACATAATCTCTCTCTCTCTCTCTCTCTCTCTCACACACACACACACACACACACACACACACACACACACACACACACACACACACACACACACACACACACACACACACACACACACACACACACACACACTCTGAGGGGCAGAAATGTAAATACTGTAAGATCACACAGGTCTTACTCTCTATTTCTTCACATTTTCTCAACATGAAAAAGTAATTTTCCCTCAGACTTATTTGGTATATTCTTTGGGTTACAGCAAGAAACTTTATTGATCTTGATAAGGTACTTTATTCATCCTGTATGGAGAGAATGAGAAACAAAACTTTGTAATGTAAACATAAAACTTTGCAGTAACATTCTACTTTCTCCACACGTAACTGGCCAAGGCCAAAACTGCTCTCCCTCAGGAGAGAGCCTAACTCACACGTGACAAACATCTGGAATATAAAATCCCTGGAGATCAGGTTTCTCCCAAGCCTAAATCAAACATGTGTTCTACTGGAAGAATGAAAACACAACCCAATAAGATATCACTCTTTACTACTCAACACAAAAACTTATGGAGCTACTACTGGCACATGGTACTATGACCCCTTTTTAACTTTATTCTTTATTTTTTGTTTAAATAATGATGCATAGACAGTGCATAAAAAGAAGGCAAATTTACTAAACGTTTAGATTTTTTAATGCTGTAAAGCTAAATGCATTTCATTTGGTTTCATTCATGCAGTCTCTTTAGACACAATTGTCACACCCACTAGTTTATTGAATTTGTCAAGGTATATATAATTACAAAAAGCAATTCTTACCATATTGTCATTTCCACCACATACCAAATGATGTATGAGCATCTCATGGTTGAAATGACAAGGTGGTAAGCTAAAGTAAATGACTTGATTGGAAATTACACAATATTTTCATACATGATTCAATTTTCATTACTCTTCGCAAAAAAAAAAAAAAAAAAATTATATACACGTTATATTTTAAAAGGTATCTTATTCCTGTAATAAAAAATATGATTTTACGCAGCCATTACTCCAGCCTTTATAAACAGCTGTCAGCTTATCTTAATTATAGTAAATTCTTTGCTTTTTTTTATTATTATCGACCATACTTTTGAATGAAAGTATATCAAATTCATGCAAAACCATTTTACCATTTGTTTAGATTATCATTGCTTCTATTATTTTTACTAATTCCTTATCAATTATGTCACGGTCAAAAGTTGACTGAGTTTCACCTCAACACTCAAACATTTTGCATGATGTCACCATATTTGGGGCCTCCTCTCGTGGCTTTCGGACTTTCCAAGATTTTCATTACGCCACTGGGAGCTATAAATGTTCTATGGCATGACTACTGCCTCAGAAAAACACAGAAAAAAGAAGAAGAGGAAAGATGGTATATTTACTAATTTACTAATTACTCCAGTATGTTTGACTTGTCCTTGACTAAACTCTTCAATGGATAATAATCTCACTCCAACTGCAAGTGTTTTATTTAGCCTCCAAAACAACAGCTGTCACTATTCAGACACCATTGTAAACAAAATAAACACTAAATGTCCATGGTCCTCCAAAAATAAATGCAATATTGCTATATGAACTTTTAAAAAGGTTCTCTTATAGAAATGGAATGTCCTCATACACTTCATCCACCCACATATCATAGTGAGTGAGCTATGAAAAAGACTGAAGCTGTTATTAAGAGAGATAATACAGTATACTGTTATAATATTGAGAGAGACTGTCCTGATAAAAACAACAAGACTGACCAGTAACGTAAAAATGTGACTTCTCTTTTCTGACTACTGTAATCCATCTCTCAAGATTTGATTATTTTCTTCTGTAAAGTCATGGAAATGCAATAGTGGATTATTTCATTTGCCACTTGAGCAAAAGGTAATATGAACATAATATTAGCTAGGGTCTCTCTTGTTCCTCTAAAGAAGTTTACCCTGCTATAGTTTACATCTGAATTCCCCCTCCAGAATTGTGAAAAGGCTCTATATAAACAGCAAACGAATGCTGGAAATAGAGTAAATTTTACTGCATTAAGAATTTTGCCTCCCCTCATTGGATTCCTTTGAATCAATGGCAAGAATGATCTCCCTTCAGAATGCCATGATCTGACAGGTGAAACAACATTTAGTCTACGTCCTCATATGCCATTCGTAGAAATAACTTCAGCAGATTATTACTGCAGATAAATATTCCATACATTGGTCATGTCATATTTTATGGTGACCGGTTATCTGGAGCCGTTGTTACTAACGTAGGCTACATTCACACTGAAAGCCTTAGTGCTCAATTCTGATATATTTTTTAGATCCGTCATTTTGTTTGGCAGTTCTCATTATTTTATAAATGTGGCCAATATCAGAATCGCGTGTGAACAGATCCTTGACTGAATCCAGCGAAATAAAGGCAGAATGTAGACATAGTTCAAGGATTAGGTTTTTCCTGAAACCATAGTATAGTTCCAACAAACATTCGCAAAGAGTGTTGCAAAGTTGTGTTGTAGGAACTACAGTTCCTATCTGGGGTTAGAAGTATATATTAGTTACTATGACGTGGACTTAAAGGGTTACTTCAGTGATCTAGCATTAAGCTTTGTATTTAAAATGGGTCATTAATATGAATTAATGTAGAATTGTGAAATTATATATTTTTTTATTTGGTGCCTTCTAGACTGAGAAAAGATAGAAAACGTATTTTTCTCTCATGGGGATGAAAGACAACAATTCCCAGAATGCACTTGCATCGCTGGCCTATGAGGCCACTCCCAAAGCCACCACTACTGGATTACAGGATCACTTTTTCATAAAAATCAGTTCAGAAATCAGAACAGACACTACAATTAAAAACTGAACGTGTCTGTTCAATATAATGTGAGAGAGCTGAGCGAGACTCACAGCACAAATGCAGTAATATCAGTAAATATCAACAGTTGGGGGAGCACGATCATTCAAATATACTCCTGGTTTCTACTGATACAAAGCCATATGCTAAATCGCTGAAGTAACTATTTAATAAAATAAGCAAGCTAACATGCAACGCATTCTATACCTTTCATTTAACATACATATTCAAATTGTATTCGTCTTTTAGTTTTGTCAAGAGAATGAAAGCAGCATTTTGAAGACTGCTCATGTGCCCTAGAACCAAGAGGGAATCCCAGATACAGGAAACAGATTATCTTTTCCAAGCAATCCCATGTCAGTATCATAGGGTTTATAGCTAAAGGCTAATTCGCAACACCTGTCCCTAGAAGGGATTTATGTATTAAGATATTACACCAGAGAAAAACAATACGTTGACATAAGTAACATTGTTAATGAATCAAACATCTGAAAATAAAGCAAAACCAGGGAGAGCAATAAAGCAGATGTCATGCTGAATATTTACAGCATTTATCTGACTTTAAAATCCACATAAATCTAAGCTGTGATTGACTTTACTTCAGTTTTGTGTAAAATTTCCATGTGAAACAGAATAAAGAATAAGACAAAATAGTAGGTGTGGCTTGATTTTGGTGCACTTCAACTAGTCAAACTCATAAGAGAAGGAATGCCAATCAAGAGAGCAAGCAATTATTTTCAGATTTTGACTACAGAATGCAAAGACAAACTATTCTTTTTTCTTCTGTAGATTACTTTTTTCACAGATTAATTCAGTTCACCACAAGATAGTTGATGGAGAAGGTTTAAAATATTTAATTGTAACATATTTATTATACAAAGTAAACAGAGGAACTTAAAAACCCAGCAGTTCAGTTACTGAGCAGTTCAGTCCTCAATCCTTTGCTTCGTCTCCATACCAGCATGATGAATCCGATATTCAAGCAAACAGAACTGGATAAAATATATTAAAATGCCTAATGTTGCAGTCTGAAAATAAACCACACCAAATTGCTTCGCTTGGCCAGAGAACTGGTCCTTTGACTGAGCCTGGTTTCTCCCAAGGCTTTTTCTCTCCATTCAATCACCTAAAGGAGTTTGGGTTCCTTGCCACTGTCGCCTCTGGCTTGCTTAGGGGCATTTCATTAATATTCAACAATATGATTAATATTAATATTCAACAATATTATTGACTGTACTGACACTATTGGATGAGAAGTGAACTAAGCTGGACGATGATATCAGATTTCTGCAGAGCTGCTTTATAGCTGACTTTAACTAATTTAATAATTGATTATCTTTGCAATGGAACTGAATCATCACTGAACTGACTTCAGTTGAACAATGACACTTATTTTTTACAGCTGAATAAAACTATATGCTAAACTATAAACTATACTACACATCATTAAATTCTGCACCACAGAAATTGAGAATTTCTTTAGTAAAATATAGGTCACTGTATGCATTATTTAATCTAAAAAAAAAAAAAAACGACTGTTACGGTGCAGTAAATTATTTTATTTTATACAAAGCAACAAACAGAGCTGCAATGTCACAAACGGGTGTCATGTGTGTCTTTTCACGTGATGGAGAAGCCTTGATGATGCCTTTGCATATATGCTGAATATAATTACTTAGGTTTTAAAATATGTTTTCAGAACTGTGCACTTTTTGTTTATGGGCAGGTTATGGAGTCACAGCACTGAGTGAAGCGCAGAGCAGTGCTCTGAGATTCACAATTTTCCTGCCAAACATGGGTCCAGCTCGAGAACCAGCAATGTTACAGTGGAAACGGCATGACAGAGACCAGTTGATTACACATAAAATGATATATATATATATATATATATATATATATATATATATATATATATATATATATATATATATATATATAATTTTATGTGTAATATATATATATATATATATATATATATATATAAAATTCTAAAACTTTAAAATGTAAGCAATATTGGTATAACATTGTGGCAAGAACGTCAAGGCCAAAGGACCATGAGAACAAGGCGAGGCTGGTGGTGAGTGATAACACCTGCTGGTCTGAGTGGTCTGCTTGCCACAAACATATGCTATATTAAGACATTTACACAAAGCTTACTTTGTGTAATAGCTTACTTTGTTTAAGACAAAGTAAGCTATTGTGTAAACCAGTTGTGTGGAGTATTTAAAAAGGTTTAAAGCAAATAGATTAAAATTACTCATAAATATTGGCTTTTAATTGTTTTTCTCAAATATTTGAGTTACCATAACACATTGTTCTTTTGAAAAACATGGTTCGTTTTTTTAACTTACATTTGCATAATTCATAATGTATATATGCACTCACCTACAGGATTATTAGAAACACCGTCTCATTAATGCAATTATCTAATCAACCACTCACTTGACAGTTGCTTCAATGCATTTAGCGGTGTAGTCCTTGTCAAGACAATCTCCTGAACTCCAAACTGAATGTCAGAATGAGAAAGAAAGGTGATTTAAGTAATTTGGAGCATGGCATGGTCATTGTTGCCAGATGGGTCGGTCTGAGTATTTCATAATCTGCTCAGTTACTGGGATTTTTAAGCACAACCATTTCTAGGGTTTACAAAGAATGGTGTGAAAAGGGAAAAACCTCCAGTATGCGGCAGTCCTGTGGGCTAAAATGCAGCAGAAGACCCCAACAGGAACCACTCATCTCCACTACAAATAGGAAAAAGAGGCTACAATATGCACAAGCTCACCACAGTTGGACAGTTGAAGACTGGAAAAATGTTGCCTGGTCTGATGAGTCTCAATTTCTGTTGAGACATTTAGATTGTAGAGTCAGAATTTGGCGTAAACAGAAAGAGAACATGGATCCATAATGCCTTGTTACCACTGTGCAGGCTGCTGGTGGTGGTGTAATGGTGTGGGGGATTTTTTCTTGGCACACTTAAGGCCCCTTAGTGCCAATTGGGCATTGTATAAATGCCACAGCCGACCTGAGCATTGTTTCTGACCATGTCCATCCCTTTATGACCACCATGTACCCATTCTCTGATGGCTACTTCCAGCAGGATAATGCACCATGTCACAAAGCTCAAATCATTTCAAATTGGTTTCTTGAACATGACAATGAGTTCACTGTACTAAAATGGCCCCCACAGTCACCAGATCTCAACCCAATAGAGCATCTTTGGGAAGTTGTGGAACGGGAGCTTTGTACCCTGGATGTGCATCGCACAAATCTCCATCAACTGCAAGATGCTATCCTATCAATATGGGCCAACATTTCTAAAGAATGCTTTCAGCACCTTGTTGAATCCATGCCAAGTAGAATTAAGGTAGTTCTGAAGGCGAAAGGGGGTCAAACACAGTATTAGTATGGTGTTCCTAATAATCCTTTAGGTGAGTGTAAAAGGTGTCATCACCTGGCTTTTTAATATACTGTTGTCCGAGGTCAACTTATGACGTTCTCACGGTTTTTACATTTAAAAACATCATAATGAATAAGTAAAATTCTACACTTTTTTTGAGGTTCTCTAAAGAAACACTCAACAAAAGCTTTTATGGGCGTGCCGCACTGAATAATTGGAAGTAAATGCCCATGGCTATGACTGGATAACATTTGCATATTTAATGAGCATCTGCTCCCCTGTCAGTTCACGTGAGGGTTTGCTTTGAAAGCAGAATGATTTCTCAACCAGAATGATTCTCTCACAGGACTCGCTAAACATCTTTATCAAACAAACACAATGATTTATCTCTCATCATCCACAGGCGATTGATTGGAATATATATCTTTTATATTACTTTATTACTTTTTTTATTACGTTTTAATTTTTATTAATTTATGTCTTACACATGTGAGCTGGAACTTCATTAAAAATAAAGTTCAACCACTCATTTCTAATATTACAATCCGAAGGAAGCTTATGCAGGGACTGTGTTCTTCCACAACCAGGCACGGCACAATATCTTGCTATCTTCTGCATGTTTATTGTGCGGTAGCGAATTCCGTTTAGTTCTACGAGTCGGTAGGCAGGGCTACAGAATTAGGCATACATATTTATCTGTTGAGGCAGTGTTTCTGCATTCTATGACATCAATGGTCAACATATTCTGAGATATCACATTTGCTGGGCCTGCTGTCAATAAAAGCTTTTCTTTGACTAACAAGGACGTTTTCAGCTCAGAAACTTACAAAATATTCTTATATCATAATGAAATATTATATATCAAAGGCTCAAGGGAAAGTTGATTTCTCAATTCATCACCCCTTTAATTGATTTCACTGTTTTAAAACATACTCAATGTTTTACACTTTTTAAGTGTAAAATGTGTCACCAAATAAAATTGAGTACATAATTTTTTTTAGAGTGTAGTTAACAACTTAAACCAGTCTGGACCATCGGATAACCAGCATTCACCAGACTAGAACACATGCCACACGTGTCCGGTATTGACCCACTCTCTAGTATTTCTGTTGTGGAGTGAAAACAAATTGGAAATCAAATGTACGCCATGAATTACATACTAATGAAAACAATAATACATCAATAAGCAAGCGTTCATGTAACACACAGAGCGTACTGCTGCACGTGCCCAGGTGTAAGTGCACATTCAAGACAACACCTGTTGATTGTAATATATTGATTGCGATCCTCTGTTAGTATAACTTGATAGGGTTCCTTATAACCTTTCCTGTTCCCTGTCAGAAATGCATTTGCATTCCCAACAGCTTACTAACGATTACACACTGTGAGCAAATGCCATCAAATGTCACCATCAGCAGCCGGGCTGAACCAGAGCTGCTCAGATAGATGCTAAGGCAGGGAGATTAATGAATCAACATGGGCCTCAAAAAAGAGACTATCCCTAGATCAAAATGAACATGTTATCTTTATAATAACAAAAACTGTAGTGACAGCAAATATTTAGTCTTAGATTTATGTTCAGTTAATGTGTAAGTTTCTCTGCGATGTACTTTACCGTTCAACAGTTTTGGGTCCGTAAGATTCTTAAGTGTTATTTAAGAAGTATCTTATGCTCACTAAGACTTCATTTATTTGAACTGTTATTCTGTCAGGATCACTATCGTCAAAGATGATGGACAATTAGCATATAATTTGGATTGGCGGTATGGTTCTGTTCTGGGCAAGAACTCCCTGCGTATCCATGCAGCCTAGCATGGATAAGAGCAGGGAGATAAGTGATAAACCCCCCTAGAGTAAACAGAACAAAAGCAAAGATGTATTGCAGATAGAATTAACATCAATATTAAAATGTACCCTAATTCTGGAATTAGGGTACACCAGACTGAACAAATGTAATAATCGATGTTAACAAAGCCATTGAATCTACACTGACCTGACTTCAGCTGAACAATGCCACTATTTTGTTTTAGAGCTGATGTACAGTTGAATCTATTCTTAAAGGAGTACTTCAGCGCTGGGAAGATGTATCTGTATTTAAACTGGGTCATTAATGTTGTAGAAATGTGAAATTATTTTTTCATTTGGTGCTTTCTAGACTGAGAAAAGACAGAAAATGTATTTTTATCTCATGGGGATGAAAGACAACAATTCCCAGAATGCTTCGCTGCTCTACGAGGCCATTCCCAAAGCCACCGCTACTAGATTACTGAATCACTGATAACTTTCCAACCGCAATCGCGTTCATCTTCATAAAATCAGTTCAGTTAAGCCCCTTTCACACTGCGATTCCGGCAAATACACGGATAATGCGACCCGGCATTTGTTCCCGGGCCGCTAGATTTGGTCCATTCACACTGCCAGCGGAATACCGTAATATGTGCGCTTTCACACACAACGCTTAACGGTCCCGGGTCGAGTTGACACGTGACATCCTGATGTGATGTATAATGGCGAGCGATCTCAGCTTCATCGCGGATAGTAAGGAGCTCCGTGGTCTCCACTTGTGTCCAGTTTGCGCACATTTCTGTTTGTTTAATATTAGTTTCTTTTGTATACGAACACTCTCTGCGTTTAAAACACTGACTAGCTCTTCTGGCACTGCAGGGTTGTATTATTGAAAAAACAAGCTCTAGGAGTCGCACGATAACTACGTACACGTTGCGGCATTAGTTTCAGCTTTTGTTCACACAGCGCTCGTCCCGGGTCGAATCCCGCAATATTACTAGGTCCCCGACCCGGGTCGAATTCGGTAATCAATCCCGGGACGTGGTTGCTTTCACACAGAAGGCGACCCGGCAATGTTCCGGGAATATTGCGGGTCCGACGTGCAGTGTGAAAGGGGCTTTAGAGAACAGACACTACAATTAAAAACTGAACATGCGTGTTCAGTATGTGATTTAGCCGCTGAGGGAGTCTCATAACCCAAAACGCTGCAGGAGTCACATTGACAGTCATGGATGAGCTCGTGATGAGAGCTGAGGTAAACGCGATGGCATAGATTCACAGTGCATGTTCAGTCTGCTGCGTTTTCAGGAAATGCCTTTGAAAGCTTAACTTTCATAGGAATTAGTTTGAGAAGTTGAAAGACTTACTTTGCTCTGCTGGCCGTTTAAACATGAATGCCTGAGGCTGCAGCTGCGAGCTGAGTGCTGTGTGATCTCCCATCCCCCATGCGCGAGTTGAAAACATGAGGAAATGGCTCCCTCTGCTGGCTGGTCTTTAGCCTTTGGCCAACAATTTTTTGCGCAAATTGATGATATTTGCATCATGGGAGGAATTTTTCCAGAAATAAAATACATAAATCTCTTGTCTCAGGGGGATATGAGGGGGGAAGCACAATCATTTGAATATACTCCAGGGTTTCTACTGATACAAAGCCATATGCTAATCGCTGAAGTAACCCTTTAATTCATTGTAAATGTGCTTTTTTCTGGTCGAGTTGAAGTGAACTGTGGCGCTAATAGTTTCACGAATAAGCACGTCACATAGCCTTGCACAGTCTGATTCAGGGGGAATCAAAATGCCAAATCCTGACTGACGAAAGGAGGAGCTGGGGATGGAGGAGGGTAATTAGCTCTGGAGAAATGTGATAGCAGCTGATAATACTGAAGGAGCTTGTATATACACATGCCGTGACAGGCATCGTATTCCTAAAGGTAGATGTGATCAGCTGACAGTCAGCTGATGTGAGCTTGAGTAACGTGACCTGCCAGAACTAACGCTATATGCTTCATTACTGGCATATTTTAAATTAAAATGTCTATTTTAATTGATTTTCAAATATTTTTTCAAATAATTTGTTTGCAGGCAGGAAGTCAGAACCAAACCTACAGTATATATATATATATATATATATATATATATATATATATATATATATATATATATATATATATATATATATATATATATATATAAACTTTATTAACTAAATCACGAACATGACGATGTGTGTGTAGGCCTTATCAGCCTGGTCTACTTTGCCTGGTTTAGAGCTAGCCAAAATGAACGCGTCATTCAGCAAGAGAGAGAAAGCAGCTCTTTTAACCTCTCCTTCAAGTGGTCAGTGAGCCAATCATATTCAGGCTTTCGGAAGGGAAAGTTTTAAGGTATTTGACTCAAGCAGATCATTTGCAGATGGGTCTTTTGGGGGATGGGTCCATAGACCCCAGAATGAGTTTAAAAGATTATTTGTTAAATTGGTCTCATTCGCTACAATCAATTGTTGCCTAACATTTTTGTGGAAACCATGACACATTTCCAGGATTATTTGATGAATAGGAACTTCAAAAGAACAGTTTATTTGAAACTAAATCTATATCTGATTAAATGTTGTTTGCATTTTTGCGTCTTTACTTTTGATCAATTTAATGCATCCTTATAATAAGTATACAGTCATTCAACAAAATTGATTTGACTGCACTGAACTTAGCTGGACGATGTTATCACAGATTACTCTGCAGAGATGCTTTGAAGCCAAACTGAACTAATTTAATAATCAATGTTTACAACAGAATTGAATCTACACTGAATTGACTTCAGCTGAACAATGACAGTATTTTCCTTAAGAGCTGATGTACAGCTGAATCTTTTCTTGTAAATATCATTGTAAATATATTTACAACTATTTTACAACTGTATTGAAGATAACTGTGGCGCCAATAGTCTCACGAACGAGCACGTCACATAACCATGCAGAGAATACTAATGGATAAAGTAAGAGTTTTCATTAAACAATGCATTCATCTAGCCAGGTTAAAACCAGACCATTCTCAGTAGTAATAGTTATGGTCTGGCAAACCTTCATAGACAAATCATTTACAAAGGGGCATTACTAACGGATACTAACGGAATCATTATTAACTAAATAAACTATTCACAGCCTTTTCTCAATACTTTGTTGGAGCACCTTTGGCACCAATTACAGCCTCAAGTCTTTTTGAGTATGATGCTAGCTTGGCACACCTATTTTTAGGCAGTTTATTCCATTCTTTTTTGCAGGAACTCTCAAGTGTCATGAGGTTGGATGGGGAGCGTCGGTGCACAGCCATTTTCAAAACTCACCAGAGATGTTAAATTGGGTTCAAATCTGGGTACTGGCTGGGCCAATCAAGGACATTCACAGAGTTATCCCGTAGACACTTCTTTGTCATCTTGATTAGGGTCATTGCCCTGTTGAAAAATTAACCTCCAGAGCGCTCTGGAGCAGGTTTCCATCAAGGATGTCTTTGTACATTTCTGCATTATACTTTCCCTCGATCCTGACTAGTCTCCCAGTTCCTGCCACTGAAAAACATCCCCACAACATGATGCTGCCACCACCATTTTTCGCTGTAGGGATGGTATTGGCCAGTGCCTGGTTTCTTCCAGACATGACGCTTGCCATTCAGGCCAAAGAGTTCCATCTTCGTTTCATCAGACCAGACTATTTTATTTCTCATGATCTAAGAGTCCTTCAGGTGCCTTTTAGCAAACTCCAAGTGGGCTGTCATGTGCCTTTTGGTTGTACTTCTGGAAGGTTCTCCTCTCTCCACAGAGAAATGCTGGAAATCTGTCAAAGTGTTCATCGGGTTCTTGGTCACCTCCCTGACTAAAGCCCTACTCCTCCGATCACTCAGTTTGGCCAGGCGGGCAGGGAAGAGTCCTGGTGGTTCCAAACTTCTTCTATTATTGGATGATGGAGGCCACTGGGCTCATTGGGACCTTCAATGCTGCAGAAATTTTTCTGTACCCTTTCCCAGATCTGTGCCTCGTGTGTGCCTTTCCAAATCATGTCCAATCACTTGAATTTACCACAGGAGGACTCCAATCAAGTTGTAGTTCATCTCAAGCACGATCAGTGGAAACAGGATACAGTTTAGCTCAATTCTGAGTGTCATGGCAAATGGTGTGAATACTTACTTGTGATTTTTTCGTTTTTATTTTTAATAAATTTGCAAAAATTTCAAACAAACTTCTTTCACATTATCATTATGGGGTATTGTTTGTAGAATTTTGAGGAAAATAATGAATGTAATACATTTTCGAAAAAGGCTACAACATAATTTAATGGAAAAAGTCACCCGCAGTAATTACTTTCCAGATGGACTTTAAGTATATATATTATTTTCTGCACAACAATAATTAAAATACCATCCCCATACCACAATAAATACAGTTCTTGAAGTCTTTGCTCTGCAAGCCTAAGTGTGTTTTCATTTGAAAAAGTAGACACTTAGTAACCATTTGATGTTTTCATCAAGTCAGAATTAATTGTCATAAAGAAAAAAATATATATATTCTTAAATATATTCTGAAGTTATTAGACATTTATGAATGAAATGTATGAAATGTCTTTATGGACAAAAATATGAAATTACCCCTGCTGCAGTCTAAAAATGCACTGCTACTAAAGCTACAGGCCTGACCATGTTCTATTTCAAACATGAAGATGATTAATAATTATATTCCGGAGAATTTTCATAATGGACATAATGGAAACACAAATGCAAATGCATGATTTGTAATTGCGTTTGGATTTTCTTTTTCATGCATGTAATAATGTCTGCCAAATTTAAAATGGAAACGCAAAGTCCATTTGTAATTGCATTTCCAATGTCTTATGGACCCTATATGACTCTGCCATTTTGGGATAGCAATAGAAAATCGCCCATTTGCTATTTCTCTTCTTCTGCATCCTGCCTCAACCCTCACAAAATTCAAATGGAATTTAAATCCACTGTGCACATGCATTTCCACTGCCTAACACAGTCAACTGTCAATCAGTTGAGGGTGGGGTTTATTTATGTAGTCGGAAAGTATACCTGTAGCTCTCCTACTCTCTTTAGTTATGTTAGCCCCAACAACACAGCTACTTTAAGAGTCAGCATTTTCTCTGAAGCCGACTCCAAAGTCGGGGCTTCTATGTAGGCTCCAAGGGCCAATGCTAGGTCCCAGGAGGGTAGGAATGGGCATTTTTTAAAAATAGTGGAAACAAATATTTGAGCTCATCAAAAAGTTTTCAAAAGAACTTTTTAATCATTATATTTGTATCACCATTTTTTATCAAGCTTATTATGATTAGGCAATATACACATTAAATCTTAAGGTTTTGTTTTTGTTTTAAAAAAAATGTGTCTAAACAAAACATATACTGGAAAAAACGCATTTCTAACAGCACTTGTGTTTTCTGTTCTTAAACTGGTCTCCCTCTGTGAAACTTAAAAGGATGCATATGTCTTGAGATTATTTTGCTATTAGACAAGTTCTAATGTTTGTACAGCTGCTTTTTCCTGTAGTCGTGATTGCAGCGACAGACAGCTGTCTTTCCTAATTTGACAGGTGTTTGGATTTCATGTTTCATTTAGTTATAACTGTGAGTTTTAGTTTGCTTGTAAGGGTTTTAACATGAATTCACTGAATTTATGGCCAGCAAAGCAACATATAGCAAACTTCGAACAATATTTTTTTTCTCTGAATAAAAGATATTCGACTATTTGTGCACACCCCTACAGGAAGGATATCGCAAATGCTAGCTCGGGCACCTTGCATGAACTCAGACACCAAGGGATGTCTTCAAACCGGGGTTCTGTCTAAAAGTGAATGGCAAGTGGAGATAGCGGACCTCTATACCATGTTACAAACAGTTGCAATTTTAGGGCATAAAACTTTCTAGTAAAAGGAGCTCAAGCATTGAGAATTGTTTATTTGACATTAGCTGAAAAGACCAGAAACCTATGTGGTGGTACCCCTCAGGGATGATATATTGTCTCCCTCACTTGAGAGAAGAGATAAATGGAATGGACTAAATGGACTGCATTTATATAGCGCTTTTATCCAAAGCACTTTACATTTTTGCCTCACATTCACCCATTCATACACCGATGGCGGTGTCAGCCATGTAAGGCGCCATCCAGCTCGTCGGGAGCAGCTGGGGTTAGGTGTCTTGCTCATGGACACTTCGACACATGGTCAGGTGGAACCGGGGATTGAACCACCAACCTTCTGGTTTGCAGACAACCTACATGAACCACTGAGCCACTGCCTCTCCAGATCGCAATCTCTAATGGGAGGCTGTCCAGTTCAGTCCACAAACCACACTCAAGTCGGCCAGAAGGAAGCCACTAAAAGAAGGTGATCCCGATCCTCACACGAAGGCAGCTTAACTAAATTAAAGGGGGGGGGGGGGGGGGTAATGCTGTTTCATTCATACTGATCAAGATTTGGATTCTCATCCTAAACATAGTCAAAGTTTCAAATACTAATGTTGGACATTTGATAGAGTATTTCTGTGTCAAAAATACTCCTTCCGGTTTCTCACAAGTTTTCGGAGAGTTTTTTTTCGAGTATGGGTCGACTTGACGTTAATAGAACGGAAGGTCCTTGTATGGGCCGTACGGGCTCTTCTCCCGGTAGGGTGCGTGCGCGCGTGACTAGAGCGAGAGAGAGGAAATGCACGCCGTAAACAGTCTCTCAGGTGCAGATCCAGTCCTCCGTGAAGACTTATGTCGCGCGCCACGCTCCACTTTATTCCTATATGTGACGTCGAGCGACTTCAACGCGTCAGCACAGCATTCCGGGAAGGCAGCGCTGCATTTGAACCGATTTGAACGCAGAAATGACGGGAAGCTTCACAACATCGTTTCAGTCGCGTCTCAAAGTGGATTTCCACACCACTGCTGTCACAGGACTTCACCAAATCATACTAAAGAAGTGTGTTTTTGACGGAGCGGTCCCAGCGATAAAGGTTCTGTCCTGCTTTGGAAGCAGCTGGTGAGTAAAATGGCTTCAAATGTCTCTGCTATTGGCTACCTTCGCATGAGTAAACATCAGTAAACGACACGATCACGTGCTTCGTCATTCAAATGCGCTAACGGTTACTCCATTGCTGTTCTCTGTTGTATAACGTTACACTAGTCTGACGTGCAAAACCGTTTTGCTTGCTACCTCTAAGGTCTAGTCACATACAATAGTCCATAAACCGAATCATGTCCTCATAAACTGCACACAAAGGCCACTATATACAGTACATACCACAGAGACGGACGTCCTGATGTTGCTGTTTTTCCTGTTCAATTTATTTCTGCCTCAGATTTGATTCTGGATCATATCTGTATTAGCTGAAATAGCCATGGGTTTATCCACGCTTGAGGACTACACCGCTTTGTTAGCGATCGTCATTCTTTAGTTCCGCCCACACGATGCGCCTCCAGGCGCTCGTTTTTTTCCGGAAAGACTCGGTACAGCCCATATTTCTTTTATAAATATAATAAAACTAAAGACTTTTCGGAGATATGAAGGATGCAATACTACTCTATAGGTACTCAAGATTGACATGAGATTGACTGAAACTGAGTGTTTCACCCCCCCTTTAATTAAACAAGAATTATTTGTTAATTATGGTGGAAAATAAATGAAGAACTTGGGTAACACTTTAGTAAGGGGAACACATATTCACTATTAACTACGACTTTTGCCTCAATAAACTCCTAATTTACTGCTTATTAATAGTTAGAAAGGTAGTTTTTGTAGCATTTAAGTTTAGGTAATGGGTACACTGTAAAAAAAAAAGGTATGTTTTTGTTGGTTTAACTTAAAAAAGTAAGTAAACTGGTTGCCTTAAAATGTTGAGTTTATTCAAATTAAAAATTGGAGTTGATACAATGAAGGAAATTTGTTTAATAAATAGAAACTCAAAATATTTTTCATCTGAACCACATCATGTTTTTGATAAATCATGAAAATAGCACTATTTGGCATGTTTCACTGCATCATCAGAAATAAAACACACACAATTACTTAATATGCTTACAAAATCTTTTAATAATATTTTCAAATCTCTGAAAAATGTTCATTGTATTAACTCAAAATTTTAATTTCAATGAACTCAACCAGGTAACTTTTTTTTCTAAATAATTTTTTTACAGTGTAGGATCAAGGGATGTAGAATAAGGTCATGCAGAATAAGGCATTAATATGTGCTTTATAAGTACTAATAAACAGCCAATATCCTAGTAATATGCATGCTAATAATTAACAAGTTAATAGTTAATAACTGAACCTTAATATAAAGTGTTACCAGAAATTGTATAACATACAATAGTTAGTTTGCAAATAATTGTTTGTAAGTGATTTCTTGTGGTTTATCAAGTATTACTATCTATCTGTTAGCTAAAATTCTTATTGACCCCAAAACTTTAACCTGAACAGGATCTTTGCAAACCACATTAAACAATGATTAAAAATTCATAAGCACGGGTTGAAAAGAAATAACAGAAGTTATAATGGCAGCAGGGTGAAGCAGTGCTGGTGTAATAGCACTGATAAGGAGGAAGGAGACCAGAAGATCGATTGGGGAAAGCTGACAGCACTGAATATGTGCAGATAAAAACAGATAAAGGTCTTCCACTGCCCAAAGCCTCAACCGATTCTTGAACTGTGGCATCGATTTCATGGAAAGAAAAATGTGTGTGTTTGAAACAGCCGCACAAGGCTCTGAGCTGGAAAAGCCATTGGAAAGCAAATTTGCTTTTCAGCTTCTGCAGTGTGGCCATAAATAAAAATATGAGGATCGAGAGCAGATTGTGTGAAAATGCATGAGGAAAACTAACTTTAAAAGCTGAATCTGAAGATGCTACTGTAATTGACTGTTCCTTATTCTGAATTATCTAGCATGTCCTCCATATTGAAAAGATCAGAATCTGAACATGCAGTAACAGGTTTTTTTTTTTTTTTAACAAAATGCATGGCTTGTTTCCTCCAGGAAGTACAGTACGGTACGAACTTACTTTGATTGTCAGAAATTGTGAATGCTACCAAAACACTGAGCGTACCATAACTTTTTTTTGGGACCCTTCCGTTGGGGTACCTAGCACAGTAGCCCAGTATCTAAAGGGTGGAGCTAGACTTGCTGCAGATTATCACATGTCTGTGCTTTAAGGGGAATGACAACACAGTGCCATTCCTTAATATAAAGTTGCAACACAACGTTTTTTTTTTTTTTGCCACACTAACAGCCACATGCCAAGCAGCAAAAACAATATCAGCCATGCAATTACTTTTACATAAACATCATTATATATCTATACAATTACATATAATTAATTTAGAATTGGTCAAATGTGCTTTTAAATAAAACTGACAAAACATATTGTAGATTGTGTGTTATTAACATAATTGTATAATTTTAGAGGTGAACTGTCCCTTTAAGGACAAGTGTTCACGACTTGCTGGCATCTCTTATACAGACACTCCCTCCAAAGATGCTCTATTGGGTTTAGTTCTGGAGACTGGCTAGGCCACGGCAGAACTTTGATATGCTTCTTACAGAGCCACTCCTTGGTTATCCTGGCTGTGTACTTCGGGTCATTGTCATGTTGGAAGACCCAGCGTCAACCCATCGTCAATGCTCTAACTGAGGGAAGGATGTTCTCCAAAATCTCGCAATAAATGGCCCGGTCATCCTCTCCTTAATACAGTGCAGTCGCCCTGTCCCATGTGCAGGAAAACACCCCCAAAGCATGATGCTACCACCCCCATACTTCACAGTAGTGATGGTCTTCTTGGGATGGTACTCATCATTCTTCTTCCTCCAAAGACGTTTAGTGGAATTATGACCAAAAAGTTATATTTTGGTCTCATCTGACCACATGACTTTCTTCTATGACTCCTCTGGATCATCCAAATGTTCATTGGCAAACTTAAGACGGGCCTGGACATTTGCTGGTTTAAGCAGGGGAACCTTCTCCATGCACAGAAGGTGGTCCCAGCTCTTTTCAGGTCATTGATCAGCTATTCCCAAGTAGTTCTGGGCTGATTTCTCACCTTTCTTAGGATCATTGAGACCCCACGAGGTGAGATCTTGCATGCAGCCCCAGTGCAAGGGAGATTGACAGTCATGTTTAGCTTCTTCCATTTTCTAATGATTGCTCCAACAGTGGACCTTTTTCACCAAGCTGCTTGGCAATTTCCCCGTAGCCCTTTCCAGTCTTGTGGAGGTGTACAATTGTGTCTCTAGTGTCTTTGGACAGCTCTTTGGTCTTGGCCATGTTAGTAGTTGGATTTTTACTGATTGTATGGGGTGGACAGGTGTCTTTATGCAGCTAACAACCTCAAACAGGTGCATCTAATTTAGGATAATAAATGGAGTGGAGGTGGACATTTTAAAGGCAGACAAACAGGTTTTTGAGGGTCAGAATTCTAGCTGATAGACAGGTGTTCAAATACTTATTTGCAGCTGTATCATACAAAATAAATAGTTAAAACATCATATATTGTTATTTCTGATTTATTTATTTTTTGATTATGTCTCTCACAGTGGACATGCACCTACGATGACAATTTCAGACCCCTTCATGATTTCCAAGTGGGAGAACTTGCATAATAGCAGGGTGTTCAAATACGAATTTTTCACACTGTATATAATATATATACGATCGCGCCAGAATTTTGACCTTCTTCGATGGAAGTAATGGAGCTGGGTAATACTAGATGAGATTCGTCTGATATGAGGTAAAAAATAACAAAACTGTTGTGTTTCTCAGTTGTGTTTGATCATTTCGTGTCTTAAGACATCAATGTGCCGCCATGAGCCACAGGGTTTAATATGGATTCGTATGTCTGTGCGTTTGAGAAGTGTACTGGAGGGAGAGAGGGCGGACAGCCTTTTGTTAGACATTTTCGGTGGAGATGCTCATTTTATTATTAATTAAACAAGGTTTGGATTTCTCTGTGACACCTTTGTCCTACTTTGTAAACAGTTAAAAAATAACAGTGGAGACAAATAATGTAGCAGCAATGTGACTTTCTGGAAAATGCGATCATTGTGCGGATGTCATGTGGACACAGCGTAAAATATAAGCGAGAGCATGAGCGCGGGCGTAAAAAGTCACTTGCAGAATTCTTCAACGAATTAACTACTAAGCATTAGCTGTCAAAAGCTGACCGGAGTCCTGCTACCTTTGCATTATGCGCAGTTGGACTAAAGAAAACCATACATCATTGGACGTGTCAAACATCAATTTGAAGGTGCCCTAGAATGAGTTGAAACACTATTTTAAATTGTGCTCTGATATCAACATATATGGTATGTGACTTATTTAAGTTAAAATTGTCCAGATACAGTTTTACAGGTCCATTTACAACCCCAGAAATTGTCCCTAGGATGTAATGCTCTGTTTTTGCCTTATTTGGAAGGGTCATGAAACGGCTCTGATTGGCTGTTTCACTGCACGGCTCATTTCAGGGACAGAAACACATCTACTGTATACTGTCAATCATGGAGAGATTATGCATTCAACCTTACGGCCGTTTCACACCGCAAGCGTGAGCGGCGCGTGAGCAGCGCGTATTTTTTTCGGCGCCCATGTTAATCAATGAGTGCATTCACACCGGGAGCAGGAGCAGCACGTGAGCGTCAAGCAGGAGCGTCGCGTGAGCAGCAGTGAAGCGGGGGTTTCGGCTGCGAGCCTATTTTTGCTGCGCTGCTGACGCTTCTGACGCTCAATTAAAGTGAAAGCACACTTTTAAAGGACAAAATAAATGTGATTTCACACAAAAAGTGCCTAAAATGCACACAGGAAGCACGTGTAGTGTATTTGAACAATAACTGGAGTATGTCAGAGAAGAAAACGAAGAATAAAAATATCTGTGGAAGATTTTAGCAATTTAAACTTGTTTTGATTATTCAGTTTGGGTGAAAGTATGGTTATGATTATAAAAAATAAAGTAAACTAGCCAGAAAATATAACAAACTTTCGTTTAGTTTAGTAGGCTATTTAATACTCAGACAGGTAAAGGCTCTCGGTCTGCAGCTGCAGTCACGGTGCAAAACGAAAGCACACTTTTGATGGACAAAATAAATATAATATCACAAAAGCGCTCAAAATGCAGAAAAATAAAACGAAGAATAAAAATCATCTGTAGAAGATTTACCCATTTAAACTTGTTTTAATTATTCAGTTTGGGTGAAAGTATTATAAAAAGTAAAGTAAACTAGGCAGAAAATATAATAATTTATTTTAGTTTAGTATTTAATACTCAGACAGGTATAGGCTCTATCATTGTGGGAGCCGCTGCTGTGACGCTGCACCAACGCTTCCAGTGTGAATACACTCGCGCGTCTGCTGCTGCAGTCACGGTGTAGTTACGCTGAAGTGCAGCTCACGCGCTGCTCACGCTTGCGGTGTGAAACAGGCGTTATGTTTGACCCTGTTTCTGACGAAGATAAAGATTTTGAAATGGACGCTTTTAAGTGTGAAGTTTAGTCTTTATTGTCAGTAAGACCTGCAAAACGTAACATCAGTACTATAACTTCAGCCTACATTTAAACTAGCATATAACATTAACTTTACATGTTAACTCATCGTCAGCAGTCACAACTTTGTTTGTAGCATTTTAAAAACATTTTAATCACTGTAATGCATCACTGTTTGATTTTACAATGATAGCTTCTTCACTTTGAATCACAAACTCTAAACAGCAAACTGGGTAACGTTAGCGCACAAATATGATGTTTGTACAGTACAGCAGCCAACGGGTTTTTTTTTTTTTTTTTTTTTTTTTACAAATTGACAATGCCTTGTCAAATTACTACTGTTTCAACTTAAGTGGTGGAGATGACGCCAGCTAGAAGGATCAAGTGAGCGATCTGTAAGCAACTAAACTAACATAGTTAGCTCCTGAGTTATGTGTTGTTGATGAAAATAGCCTATAGGCTAAATTATAATTCTATCTGACAAAAGGATTGCCATATGTATCGATATTGTATTTTGTAGATTTGTATGACAATACTGGCAGGAAATAATATTAACCTTTGACATTTGTAATACTGATGTATACTACTTGGAGTTTCTTATTGTTACTGTACTTGCATCTTGCGTTGGATCTAGACAAAACAGGGGATATTATCATTAATGTTGTCTCAGAAACAATTTTGTCAAAAATGTTTAGACAGTCAATAAGTGGTTCAATAAGTGTTTTCACAAACAAGATTTACATATGAAGGAGGCAATAATGGTGTTTGAGACACTGTAGGTGATGTCCATGTACTGAACTCTTTTTATTCAACTATGCCAACTATCAGTCCAAGACCGAGTCAGAGTCTCGAGTACAAATCACTGATTTATTCATCAAAACAAATTCCGTGCCATTCATTATGCAGTAATTTCCGTTTTTATGACTGGATTCTGTCTGCGTGTCCGTATCGCGGAAATTAATCCTTATGAAAGTTTAGTCCAAGAGTAGTGAGCAATTTTTTTTTGTTTCGTTTGTTTTGTTGTCTTTTGTTAAAATACAGACAGCAGCGCAGCATGACTATTACAGTATAATCTTGGATTATGCAGCAGACATTATACAGCTCAGTGCCTTCACGCAGCTCATTACTAAACCATCCGTTTGTTATATGGGCTTTTTTCATGCTATAGCCGATATGCCAATGGTTATAAATTGATTTTAAAAAAACGGCCAAAAAATAGACAATAGGCCAATATATCGGTGTATCCCTACTTATTTTATTTTTCCATGATGTTTCTCACAGTCAGGCAGCACGAGCCTCAACAACAGCGCAACAATGATACCTGAAATTAATCATTCTCGTGATATAATGCTGCCATTTCTGTAAACTTGCAGGAAACCATTTAAACTACTAGTTTGAAGGCTGATCAGCTAGCTGTAGTTCGAATGGATTCTGCCACCGCAATTCCCTCTGAAGACGATACAGGAACTAGCATTACAGTGGGGGGAAATCTGCGTTTTTTCCAGCGATTACAGTCTCTGAGTTCAGTCAGACTGGAGACATTTTCCCGGTAATGAGACCAAAAATATTTAAGATATACCCATTGAATCCGAATTCAAGACATTTTAAGACTTTTTAAGGCCTTTTTAAGGAAAACCTTATTTAAAACATTTAAAGCTGCAGTAGGGAGGTTTTTTTAGAAAATGTTGACTTAGCCTGAACATTTGAACAAGCACAACTCACAGGTCACTCCCTCCACAGCTCCTCCACATCACCACTAGTAAGCAAGCAGGACCACCGATGACAGAGGATAAACAGTTATGGCGCATTCAATAGTATGGACAAAACATCAACAATAGGATTTACATTGACTATGGCCTGCCCATACTTTGACTACAAACTTGGTCCTCAAAACATTACGTATTTTGCAATACATGTAATGTAACTATATGATGTTGCACTATTTCTATAAGTAATAAATAGCTAGTAAGATAATATAAATGTAACTAATGTTACAATATGCAAGTAATTATTCTATTGATATGTAATGCTAAATAAGGTTTTCTAGTACATAATTTCAACAACATGACAAGCCAATGAATTAGTAGGTTTCAATAGTTGTTTTGCACAGTGCATGACATTTTATCTGTATGTTATGCGGCTAGAGTTTTGACGGCGAGTCAATGGGCTCCGACAAAGAAATTTACACCCACAGCGACTTCAAGGAGCTAAGATAATAACTTAGTTTTGTAGTTCTTAAAATATGAAACAAATTAAGCTTACCTTTCAAGCAGAAATGTGGCTGCGTACGACACGTACGTTAGACACGTAGGTTAGGTTAGCTCCTTTCGGGCTGTATCTAATTCTTTCTTTTTGTCTTTTTTATCATCATCATCTGTCTTTTTCCATTTACGCGTCTTTATTTTATGCTAAGACACTCCTCCTGGCTCTGATTGGTTGTATCTTACCGGGAGCTGTGTATTTCTGCAAATGACAATAGGACCACTTGGAGGAACCAGAGGAGCTTGATTTTTTTTTTTTTTTTTTTACAGATTATCCGTCTCATATTCTACTGTCAGGACATAATGACAAATATGTAAACAATACGTTTTTTCAAAAGTTATCTACTGTAGCTTTAAGACTTTTTAAGGACCGGCGGGTTAACTTCCCTATCCTGTAAATACAATAAAAAAGTGTAATGATGCATCAACCTTATAAATAATGAACTATAAGTAATTTGATAATCTGATTCAGATTGTAAATTTAGAATTAGAATGTAACAGTGACACAGCATCAAATTAAGTATATCAATGTATTTATAACAGACTTAATATAATGAAATTATTACAGTATAGCAGATTTTATGAACTACAACAACTGCACAAACTACATTTTATAAACCATAACCCTGAAATGTTTGCATTAACAAGATGGCAGATCTGCTATATATCATGAGCAGTCGAATGCAGAATCTGTGTAAATATCTATGTGAAAATGTGAAGAGTTTTTGCACAAATAAGTACCATGGGATTTTGCGCTTGAGCCTGCAATCCTATTGTCAAGTCAGAAGGAATTAAGTCTTTCCAAACAAATCCCACAAACCCAGCAGAACAATAACATCTCAATCTCATCCATGCCACAATTACTGGAACACAGCGGCCTCTGAATGTGCACGCAATGGCTCCCATTTAGGAACAAGCACACGTGAAAATAGCCCAGTTGTGTAAAACTAGCTGTAGAAGCTGTTAATTTTTTTTATCTGCTTACCTGTAGGATGCGCTGAATGATGGCAGGTGGGGCAATAAAACTGGACATGCTGTTTAAGACTTTCATAGTGAGCTCTTTTAGCGCTGAGGAAAGAGAGAAACAATGATCTACTTGTAAATATGAATTCACTTCTTTCATGGGCTTGGAAGTTGTAAATGCATATTTCCGACTACACTTGAAGGCTGCATAAATCATATTTAATCTATAGACAACAATTCTATCAGTTTCTATAGTTTCTAACCATTTAAAACTCCACGGACCCTGTACATTGAAAACCTTCCCATACACATAGTGGTCTAAGTTCAAAATGTTGCTGTCCTTTTACAGGAAACCGTTTGAAGTTACATAAAACACTGCTAAAAGTGATAAACATGTACGTATAGGTTGTCTGAGCTGTAATAACCAAAGGGCCTGAGTTACACACTTTCAAAAATGAATTTATAAAAAAAAATATATATCATAAAGCACCTCATTTTTGGGGGGTTATTACAGTGTAGACAACATATACTTTCATTTTTATCACTTTTTTAGCAGTGTTTTATGTAACTTCAAAGGATTTCCTGTTAAATGACACAAACATTTTGAACTTAGACCACTGTATGTGTGTATGGGAAGCTTTTCAATTTGGGTTGGCCAAAGCAGGCAGAAATCACAAAAATGGTCCCGGATTTGAAGAGGTTAAGAACAATTGAAAAAGTGTCATAATTTCAGAAGCAATAAATATTGGTAACACTTGTTCACTATTAACATAAGATTTTACAATGTTGTTGTTACATACAGTGCCTTGCAAAAGTATTCAGCCCCCTTGAACTTTGCGACCTTTTGCCACATTTCAGGCTTCAAACATAATGATATGAAACTGTAATTTTTTGTGAAGAATCAACAACAAGTGGGACACAATCATAAAGTGAAACGAAATTTATTGGATATTTCAAACTATTTTAACAAATTAAAAACTGAAAATTGGGCATGCAAAATTATTCGGCCCCCTTAAGTTAATACTTTGTAGTGCAAAATTTTGTTGCGATTACAGCTGTAACTCGCTTGAGGTATGTCTCTATCAGTTTTGCACATCGAGAGACTGAAATTTTTGCCCATTCCTCCTTGCAGAACAGCTCGAGCTCAGTGAGGTTGGATGGAGAGTGTTTGTGAACAGTTTTCAGTTCTTTCCACAGATCCTCGATTGGATTCAGGTCTGGACTTTGACTTGGCCATTCTAACACCTGGATATGTTTATTTTTGAACCATTCCATTGTAGATTTTACTTTGTTTTGGATCACTGTCTTGTTGGAAGACAAATCTCCGTCCCAGTCTTTTGCAGACTCCATCAGGTTTTCTTCCAGAATGGTCCTGTATTTGGCTCCATCCATCTTCCCATCAATTTTAACCATCTTCCCTGTCCCTGCTGAAGAAAAGCAGGTCCAAACCATGATGCTGCCACCACCATGTTTGACAGTGGGGATGGTGTGTTCAGGGTGATGAGCTGTGTTGCTTTTACGCCAAACATAACGTTTTGCATTGTTGCCAAAAAGTTCAATTTTGGTTTCATCTGACCAGAGCCTCCCAGGTGGCTTGTGGCAAACTTTAAATGACACTTTTTATGGATATCTTTAAGAAATGGCTTTCTTCTTGCCAGATTTCTGCAGTTCATCCAGAGTGATCATGGGCCCCTTGGCTGCATCTCTGATCAGTCTTCTCCTTGTATGAGCTGAAAGTTTAGAGGGACGGCCAGGTCTTGGTAGATTTGCAGTGGTCTGATCCTCCTTCCATTTCAATATCATCGCTTGCACAGTGCTCCTTGGGATGTTTAAAGCTTGGAAATTCTTTTTGTATCCAAATCCGGCTTTAAACTTCTCCACAACAGTATCTCGGACCTGCCTGGTTTGTTCCTTGTTCTTCATGATGCTCTCTACGCTTTAAACGGACCTCTGAGACTATCACAGTGCAGGTGCATTTATACAGAGATAAACGAATACTTTCACAAGGCACTGTATGTTACATGTACTTACCATAGTTATAAAAGTAAATTATGCATAATTACATGTATCTAACCCTAAACCAAACCATGATACTACTATAACCATATAGTAAGTGCATGTGATTAATTAGTACTTAAATATATAATTACACTGTAACAATGACACATTAACATAAAATGTAACCTTTACTGCTTATTAATAGTTAATAAGGCTGTTTAAGATATTGGGTAGTATTAATGGATGTAGAATAAGGTCATACAGAATAAGGTATTAATATGCAGGCTAATAAGCAACGAGTTAATATTGAGAATTGAACGTTAAAATAAAGTGTTACTAAATTATTTAATAGTTCTTTGGGGTCTTGTAATTACAGAGGTCAAGGACCACTGCTGTACTGCAGATAAACTCAAAACTAGTGCTTGTGTGTTTGTGTCTCACCGTCTGAAATGTGTTTGGCATCAGCACTTTTGAGTAGTTTCTGCGGTGACATCATCGCCTCGAGGAGAGGAAACCACAGAGCCTATGAGTGACAGGAGATTGATGTACACACACACAGCGAGAGAGAGAAATGTAAAACCGTGAATAAGAAGATCAATGCATCCTGTTCATGAAAAACAGTTCCGGTTGTTGGGACAGCGCACAAACCTCTCTCTGCTGCTGGTTGAGACCGTGCGAGCTCCTCTGACACAAAGCAATGATGTCATGCAGAGCTTCGTCCACTCTTTGTAACAGACTCTGCACTTCATTGCCTGTCTCCTCCTCCTCATTGTTGGGCTTGTCTGCCTTTGAGCCTTCTAGAGCAAGTGTGTGTAGTTTGCCCTTCAGGGTCTGAGAAGCAGAGATCAACAGATCAATAGCGCATTTCCACCTGCCCTTTCTGACTCCACCAGGGATATTTAAGACATTGTTCTCTGAAAAAAAACATCTAAATGAACTGTATAAGTAAATCCATTCTGCAGACTTTAAGTTGTTGTTGTTTTTTGTTACAAAATCTAAATCAGGCTTAAAAAAGAATGCAGGCTCTGCCATGTCTAATAATAGCTAGGATTACATTAGTACGGCAACAATTTAAAAAATTTCAGTTAAACTGAAAGCTGATATCATACTCTTAAGGTGTGCTCATATTTACTTTTGTTTTGCTAATTTTTACAGGCGAAATCCAGTCATATCAATTGCAATCTGCATAATATGGAATTTCGTGTGAGGGCAAAGGTTTTCCAGGATTCACCACATGAACAGAAAAGCTGCATGGTTGAAAATGATTTCTGTGAGAGCTATGAATTATATCACGACTACACTATTGACAATAGACAATGGACGTATTATGCTTGCTAAATTTTACCAAAATTTGCAAATGTGACAGCACCTTTAAACTACGAATCTAGAAGAAGATGACTACAAACTATGATCAAATGCCAAAATTACCACATTTTCATACCACAACCTTCAAGTATTTCTTATGCAAACACTGGTCAATCAATTATAAAAAATAAATCCAGCAAGAATATTGTATGTCATTGAACGTCAATTAAGCATATTACCACGAAGCGAGATCACTGTGTGTGCATGCACACAGCGCTCAAAAGCAGTTGAAGAAGTAGTGGTACTTCAGACATTAGTCTAAGGTCAAGCATTATGGTGATTCTCAATGGATACATTGATACTGGTGACTACACGGTGGTGAAGATTCTCTGATAGCATTTTTCAGTAGCAGTTGTTTAATATAAAGCAAGTATAGTCCTGGTCTTCATAAATGTCTACTTGTAAACATCCTATCCTTAATGTTTAAGTTCCCGTAATAAAATCTGCTGACTGCACCACTCTCTTTAGCACTTTATATGTCAGGGCAGTACAGTTCCCACACAAGGCTCTGATGTGCCTAGTCAGGATACCTATTATAGTGCTCTTACAGATGCTGACCAGGATGTGATGGCATGCCAAATTTGTCTAATTTGTGAAGAAAATCCGCTGACATGTTGTTGTTGTTTGTTTTTTTACCTCAGCGCTGGTGTGACAAGATCAGGATAACCTCTCTGTGATAGTAACTCTCAGAAAATGCTGACCCTCTTGACTCAAGGCTCCACCCGATGATGCAAAGGTGTATGGTCACCACTCCGAGTATAACCTACAATCACATTTTTGGTTGTATTGGTCTGGAGGAGAGTAGAGCCCTGCATTTAAGTCAAGTCCGACTTATTTGTGCCTCTAGGGGCGGGCTTCAGGCCAATTTTCACATCATAGCTCACATGCGGGCCAGTCATCGGGCCTGTTTTAGGCTTCTGAGCCTGTTTTAGGTTTCTGAGTGCTGCACTGGTGGAAACAACACGAGACCATGATTCCGTGACTATCAAGACTGGCTCTCATGGTGTTTAGTATCCTTGCTCACCACAGTAGTGTATGTGCAAGGCAGAGAGAGCCTTGTATCATATAGCCAGTTTGTTTGAGCAGCCTGCCTAAGCTTGTCAAAAATGAATTTTTACTGTGTTGGTGGTGGTGATAATCATATTGCAGCCAAGTCAAGTGTTGACTTGAGAGGTTAAATTGATCAAATTCACTGTCGGTTGCTCGCCATTTGGTCATCACCTAAAAAAAACGAACACGAAAAAAATATGCCAACATTTTTCTAAATCAACTTAATAAAGAAATGAAAAGAAATATAACTACTTGGCAATTAAAAACAAAACTGAATTTGAGTGGCTGAAACAGTAGTATAGACTGTGTAATGGGGAGAATAAAAATCTTGGCATCTTGGGCCAGGCCCTAGATTTGAAGCTGGTGCAAAGGCTTCACAGAAAGAGCTGCACCTACCAAGATAGAGGTCACAGTCCTATCACTAGACTTCTTGTGTTCTTCACCTTCAATTATACAGCCTCTCCACCTGGGATCAGGCCACTGACCAACTTAATAGCATTGCAGTCACTTCTGGTGAAACAGTCATGGATTAATAAAGGTAAGAGAAGTGGGAATAAGCTTAAAACCTTCAAGGACTGCAGCGTTAAGACTCAAGATAGGATATGGTTGGTCCTACTTGTAGCACCTGAGAACATCTCATCAAAAAGCCCAACATTTTATTACAAAGGAAGTCCGTTCCACAATGCAGCAGCTTCTAGCAAAGAACCACCCATTCAGGAAGAGACCATCTGACTGACTAAATTAACCAACAACAACTAGTTTTTACCTGACATTAATTCTGTCATGGCAGAATTTAAATGTCTGGGCAAACTATCTATTTACGTGTTCAATGCAAAAATGCATCATATGTAAAAGACCTGTTCAATATACTCCTAAAGAAAAAAGTGGTCCCTGAGCATGCGCTGACTGCCTGTGCTTACAGTGTTATAGCCAATTGCCAAGCCAAAATCATTAGTAATAATGGAATACCATTCAAAACAGCCAATAAGCTAACATGCATCCTCCCAGTTTTGATGGGTTTGTTGCAGGCTTGTGTGGTGTGATGAACTCAAACCTGTAGCAGAACCTCAAAAGCTCCCTGTACATCTCCCTTCCTCTCCAGCAGGTAGGCTGTGGCCTCGTGCAGCTTGTGTTTCTCTGTGATCTGTGATTAGACAAGACAGAGATAAGACTGTCAATTGTGTTGCAGTCAAAATGTCAAGATTATCAAGACAAATTATCCACTCCAAACCGCCCACTGGATGAACAGACTCAGATTTAGGTGAGACTGTTTGTAAGTGAAAAAAACATTTCCATAAAGGAACATTCAAACGCATTCTGGAACTAAACGGGGTTATGCAGAAGGCAGAAAAACCAAAAAACAGCATCCATGAATATAGAAACAAGGCAGTTAAGTGAGTGCACAGAGAAAAAAAGACATTACAGACTGGAAGAAACAGTAGCAAGCAGATTGGTCTAGATGTGAAAACATACAGTATACAAAGAGCAGTGAAACAAGTATAAGGTGAGATTGCCAAGACTTTAGAGATGCTGTATATGTATGCGTGTGTGCAAGCTGTCTGTTCAAATATTTAGCAGGTGTCACTCAGCCTCTGTAACAGTATTGATTTTCTCTTCTACCTGTCTGTCCGTCTGTCTGTCTCAGCACAGCAGATATATATCTCCTCTACCTCCATTATTCATTCATTCGTTCCTCCAGGCATCTTTCTGCCTGAGCCTGTCAGTCCACACCCTAATTACATCAGATTGCCGATCTTTACTTGCTCTATCAGTGGTTTAATGTTGATTTATTAGATAATGTGTGGTCTACTGATTGCCAACCTGCCTTGCCAAACCTGTAGTTTGAGTGGTGGTCTTATTTACTAATCACCTGCAATCCAGTTTAAACAGTCACTAAATGTGGTAAACTCACACTGAACCATGATTATTGAAGTCATTCTCAATCTTTTCAGTTTAAACATGCCTTCTTTTTATGTAAATTTGCCTCATTATAGATGATGCCTTATTCACAAACTATATGCCTGCTGGCAATTAGCATCACACTACTTGCAAGTTATCACCCTTTTTGACTACAGAACTTTACTGCATGGACAAAAATAGCTGAAATATTCTGCAAATGTCTTCATTTCGTTATGAGACTCCACACTTAGAACAACCAGAATACATTCATTATAGAAAATTCCATGACATTGTTACTTTTATTGTGTTCATTTTTTATTAACCCTTGCAGTTGTTTGTGTTGTACCGTATACTCAAATGCCTGCATTAGTCAAACACATTTTTCACAAATCTAAAGTATGCCAGATTGCAGTAGGGGTGACCCCTAATAGTTAAAGATTCGATGCATCGATATGCAGGACCGGATTCGACCACTGATCTCATGGTCGAATCTTCGCGGTTGTTATGAAACGAGGATTATACCATTTTGGCAATATGGGGGTGCTCAATATTAGTGTTATAAAGACGTGTCGCGGCGCTGAGCGATCGCCCCTTTAACGGCACTGAGCTTCGAGCCGGACACGCTGCGCCTTTAAAATTCGTACACATACACCGACGGCGGCATTCGATGCCTGTCCGCGGCGATTAAATGTATATTTCCCTCAAATCGTGAATGTAAGTACTAATTTCACCCTGTGCTACAAGATACACTCATCGTGCAGCTCTTCTGTCAGAAGTTGATTCAAAATTGAGCTTGCGCACATATAATGTTCACGTCTGCCTGGAGTGAGATACCTGAGACACGGCGCTGAGCTTCAGTCCGGTGTGCGACCCCCTTTAGGCACAATCGGCTTAAGAACGTGCATATAAACGCACTCAAAGTGTTCTTTTCCTCTCTAGGCAGAACCTTTTTTAGGTTTATTTATCAAAATGTTCTTTTATATATTTGTCTGATGTTCTGTGTTTCGATCGCGGCTTTTAAATGTTATGAGAAAACGGTTAATTTACGAATGTGTAGTATAGCCTAGTTTTGAACACTTTATTAAAAGTGGTGGCTGTGTGTCGAGTGTAAAATAAAATAAAAATAGTCTTAGCCTCCTGCCGACTAGTGTCCTGCCCTTCCCAACCCGTTTATTTTTTTCCAGTCTATGGTTTACACACACACAGATGATTCGACTATCGGTCCACCATAGAGAGATTCGAAAATACTGATTCGAATGTGTAAATCCTTAGTCGGGGACGCCCCTAGATTACAATAATCTAGTAGTCAGAAGAAGAGTGCAAACTGTTCAGCATAGATTTGATGGCTGCATTTGAGTCATTACTTGATTTCCTTTAGTGAATTGGAGTTGTTGTACAATCAACAGTTGTTGTACAATAAACTTTAAAATATGTGCTAACAAAACTCATGTGACCTTCTCTAAAACACAACAACATTTGTGAGTTAACAGCTTTGTTCCAAAAATGTGTAAATCTGCCCCTGGAGTCGTAACTGGATGCTGCCAACAGAAACAAGAGTACTGAAAAGCATTGATAGGGGGACAAATACTACACCTATTTCACCTAATGAATGTATGTATGTGCTGTGCTGTGTATTGCTTGTGCTTATCAACTTAGTCCTTAGCTTATTAATAAGTTATAACAAATCAGCTGTCAAGTCTCACTTCACTTGAGGATTGCTAATGGTGTGGAGCATGTTATTAATTAGTGTTGCCCATAAAGAACGTTTCAAATCTGTTGCTATCTATAGGACCAGATGTTATTTGCTGAATTTTAGTGGAATACTGTAGGTTACATTGAATGTGTTACATACTAACAAATTACCCCAAATGTCATTTGAAGGACCCCAAATATCATAAACAAGTACAAGCGGTTTGGAAAAAGGATGGATGGAAACATTCAAGGTAGAAGGTAGAGCTTTGAGAATGATGTGCTTTAAAAATCTCTGGAAATCTGCAGCATTCAGTGCACACATTCGACAATCCCATTTCCAGCAAAGTTGGGACATTTTGTAAAATGCAATCTGAATCTGTGATTTGTTCATTCTCTTGAATCACTAAATGACAAAGGTACAAATAAAATATTTAAAATGTTTTCACTGATCAACCTAATTGTATTTTGTGAATATTAACAAATTTAGATTTTTGATGGCTGCAAACTCAAAAAAACGTTGAGACATTGGCAAAATAAAAGTGAAACGATTACAGAATATCCAAGTTAAACTGTTCTGAAACAGTCCACAATAAGAAGATGGATGGGTAATAGGTGAGGGTATCATCACTGGGTCTAAAAGGAGCATCCACTAAAGACTCAGTCTTTGCAAGCTTTCCACTTTGTGTCAAATTTCATGAGATAATTGTCAAACAATTAAAATAATTTCCAATACTGTGAAAAGGTTCAAGGAATCCAGTAAATGTCTGTTGAATGTGTGTGACCTTCAAGCCCCAGATGCCATTGCAAGATAAACCATCATGCTACTGTGTTAACCACATGGGCTCTGGAGTGCTTTAAAAAAAAATCACTTAACACAATCTGCCACAGTCTTGAATCTACTTGAATCCTCTATTCAAATGGCCAAAAAGACAGTAGAAATGTGTGCTGTGATCAGAAGTCCATGTTTCAGCATGTTTTAGGGAAAAATGGACATTGAGTTCTCAGTCCTAAACACGAAAGGGACCATCTAGACTTCAGTGACAGGTACAAAAGTAAAACATTTGTCATGCAACAGTAGTGCATCAGTGCAAACGGAATGGGCGACTTTAATATGTGTGAAGATACCATTGACGTGGAGGTGTGGGCGTGGACGTGCATATTGGGATTCTACAGAGACAGTTTCTCAGTTCCAAGAACGGAAAAGAACGGCCAACGGACTTGCGTTCTCGTTGAGACCGTTTTTTCCAGGCTACCTTGAAAGAACAAACTCAGAAGGACGCATCCTTATGAGAATTGAAATGTCATTAAAAATATTAAATAAGTGTTTTAATAGTTTTAGACATTATTTTTATTGTATTTTATATCATTTTAATTTACCGTGTAAAAATGTGTACGCCTGTAAAAAAAAAAAAAAAAAGTGTGTAGGTTTAATGTTATTTATGCTTTGTCAATGTGTTACTTATGCTTTTGTTAATGTGAAGATTCTTTTTAATATGTCAATAAAAATGCCATAAGCTTTTTCCAGGTCTTTATCACTTTATTTAAATTATGCAAAAGAAAACGCAAATGTTTACTTTTGCGAACTGTCGTGTGTTTGTGAGCTTGCATCTGGGTACTTTCATTTGTCCCTAATTAAAATAAATAAAATAATACAAATGATCAAAATAAAGTTTAAAGATAATTAACAAAATAACAAATTCTTGATTTTACAGCATTTTACAAAATATCCCAACATTTCTATAAATGGGGTTGTGTCATTTATGATGCTTAAAATCATAAATCATAAAAGACAGCTACATGAAGGCAGGAGACGACTAGGCAGCTCACTAGCCTTTTTGTAACAGTCAATAGCTACATTTACATGGTCCCTAATAATGCATGTGCATTATTAGGTGCAAGTGCACTGAAGTAATGACATATAATGCACAAAATTAGCTGTATCATAAAAAAGTGCTCGTGAAATATTAATGCGCACATCAACCCGATCACTTTAAATAACGTTCCTGTAAACACTATGTGAATTCAGATTCATCAATCGGAATGAATTCATTTAGATGGGGTCCATGGAAACATAGCTAATGTGTATGAATGAGATTGTTTGGTTTATACCTGAATGGCCTCCTCCAGTCTGTAGTTCTGAGAGGTCTTAAGGAAGGCGATGACCTGGTGAGGACTGAACTGGCACAGTAGATCTACTAAGAGCTCATGAAGATCTGAGCCCAATCTTAGGACAGTCTGAGGATTCAGACCCTCTCTGGAGCTGTTACAGAAAGAGAAAACCATAAATCACCCAGAGGAAACCATAATTAAAACACCATGAGAAAAATAGATTTTTTTTGCATATCATATGTTGCAAAATGGTCATTTATTTGATTCAACAGACTGTAGCTGTGAGCACACACAGCACATAAGAGCAGTCTGCTCAAGGCAACGGCTCTCATAAAACCTTCAACAGTCCTTCAAAGCCAATTTCTGCTTATTGATGTTTAAAGTCTACTGGCATGAAAGTGCCGAGAACAAGATCAACAGGCAGACCAAACCAAGGTCAAACAAACCTAAAACAACACTAGAGCATGAACATACTACCGTATTGACTACAGTATCCTCAATAGTTTTCTGACAGCAACCGTGTAATTGCCCAACTAAATCAGTAAGAGATAAAACTGAGAAATGAGAAGAACGATTTTTTTTGGCATTGATTATGAAATGTGAAAAAACTTGACTCTGCATTCAATTCAAAATCACGTATCAAGCACATGAATAAAATAATCTTCATGTAGCAGATGTAGATCACTGTGAAGAAATCAGCTCAAAATGCTAGGGTTTTGTTCACTGTGCGCTCCACTAGAGTTCGGTAGTTCCGCAAATTCTCTCATCATAAACAAAGTGCAGATACGATGAGGAATGTGTGTGTGAGAGAGAAAAGAGAGAGAGAGAGAGAGAGAGAGAGAGAGAGAGAGAGAGAGAGAGAGAGAGAGAACACATAAATATAAATATATATAAATATATATAAATATATATATATATATATATATATATATATATATATATATATATATATATATATATATATATATATATATATATATATATATATATATATATATATATATACACACACCCACATTCTATATATACACATTCTATATTTTATATATACACACACACAACTCACTTGTAAGAACGTCTATCTAGAAAAGAAACCCAAACGTAAACCATGAGTCATTTGTGCATCTCATCTCCTCTCCTCTCTCTCTCTCTCTGTCTCTCTCTGTCTCTCTCTCTCTCTCTCTCTCTCTCTCTCTGTCTCTCTCTGTCTCTCTCTGTCTCTCTCTGTCTCTCTCTCTCTCTCTCTCTCTCTCTCTCTCTCTCTCTCTCTCTCATTATCATATAGTGTGGTTTTCTCAAAGCTCAATCATAGACAAGCTCTCAAATCAAAGCCCAATCAGCCACAACCAGCTCCTGCTTGCTGTATGAGGCATGTGACACAACACATTTTCATCACATGCACTGTTCTACTCTGGTATGGCCTTGTCTTAAAACTACTGAATTATTACATTTAATTTCTGGCAGGTGACTCCTTTTAAAAATGACATAAAATGTGGTTTGTTTTTGTAAATAATAGAACACATATCTGTAGATTAAATCTATAGTTCACAAAACAACGTTCAATCATCCTCATGTTGTTCCAAATATGCTCAACTTTCTTTCCTTTGCAGAACATAGGAGAAGATATTTCTGCTAGAAATATCTTAATATTAAAATATAATATTTAGAAGATATTGCTGCTTCTCCATCATCACACAGCACCAGGTTGAGGACATCATCAGAAAAATGAAACCATCCACCTGAGCACTGGATCCTTTTCCTACAGCCTTGGTAAAAATCTTACCTCTGTGTCTTAAGTCCATTTATAACCAAGATTATTAATAATTCCCTACAGGCTGGCTATGCTCCTTCATCTCTAAAAACTGCCATCATCAGACCACTTCTTAAAAAAACCCACTTTAAAACCAGATGTTATTGACAACTACACGCCCATCTCCAACCTCCCATACCTCTCTAAAGTGCTGGAAAAAGTTGTTGCTGCACAGCTTCAGGTCCATTTGGAGCATAACCATCTTTATGAGAAATTTCAGTCTGGTTTTCGCTCAGGACACAGCACAGAAACAGCTTTGGTCAGGGTCACAAATGATCTATTGATGGCAGCAGATGCTGGTTCCCCCTCCCTTCTCATCCTCCTGGACTTACCTGCAGCTTACGATACAGTTGACCATAACATCCTCCTTCACCGTTTACATTCCACCATCGGTCTCTCTGACTCGGTCCACAACTGGTTTTCTTCTTATCTTACTGGGAGAACTGAATATGTTGCATTGGGACATCCCTGTCACACAACGTCACCTGCAGTGTCCCTCAAGGCTCACTGCTCGGCCCCACCCTGTTCATACTCTACAAGCTCCCTCTTGGCCGTCTCATCAGCTGGCATGGAATTTCTTTTCACTGCTATGCTGATGACACTCAACTTTACGACAAGTTCATCTCCCTCTGCTGACCTCACACCATCCACTTTGATCACTTGCCTGGATGAGATATAGGCGTGGATGAAGCAAAAATTTCTGCGGCTAATTAGCTCCAAGACTGAAGCTATCCTAGTCGGCACTCCACTTCAGGTCCAGAAGTCCGTTATCACCAGCATTGCTTTCTCTGATCAGGTCTTTCCACTTTCCACTTCAGTCACCAATGGAGGTCAGAATGGAATCGCAGCTTACTTTTGAAGCTCACATCAAACACCTGTGTAAAACCTCCGGCTCCTTCTTCCACCGCAGAAACATTGCCAAACTACGTCCCATTCTAACGCTGGCAGATGACGAGAAGCTTGTCCACGCCTTTATCTCCTCCAGGCTGGACTATTGCAATGCACTCCTTATCAGCATCCCTAGCAATAATCTCCAGAGGCTGCAGTGTATTCAGAACAACGCTACTAGGATCCTCATGAGGGTGCGCAAATACGACCACATCACCCCCATTCTAAAATCACTCCACTGGCTTCCTGTGTCGTTCAGTATCGAGCACAAGATCTCTCTCCTTACGCACCAGTGCATCCATGGCGACACACCCTCCTATCTCAAGGAACTCCTCACCAAACAAACATCCACACGTAACCTCAACTCTGTTTCTCTATATCGCCTTAAAACTCCCACAACCAATCTCTGTACTATGGGAGATCGGGCCTTCTGCTCTGCAGCCCGCAGTCTGAGGAATGCTCTCCCTTTACACCTGCGGACTGTCAATGCTTTTAAGTGTGGTCTTAAAACCCACCTTTTTAGCAGAGCTTTTAATTGACTGGTTATTTTTTAATTTTTTCAGTTGTATTTATTTTATTCATTTACTTATTTATTTATTGTTGTTGATTGTTTTTAATTCTGTAGCACTTTGAGATTTTGTTAAATAGAAAGTGCATTATAAATAAAATGTATTATTATTATTATTATTATATTTGAAGAATATTTGTGCCCATACAGTACAAGTTAATGGGGTACAAAGCAACATTAGATCCCACTGAGTTTCTGTGAAAAAATTAGTTTGTATTCCACAGAAGCAAAAATCTATACAGGTTTGGAACAAAATGAGGTTGAGTAAATAGTGTCAGAGCATCACTTTAGCTTCTCTTTAAGGAAGAATGGGGTAAGATGTGTCAGTGGGTGTCACCCTTTAATGTAGCAAATTGTGCATCTTTTTTGTCGCAGAACCAAATCGTGCATGGTTTAGAGATTTGTTCAAGCTTTGTAGTTGTTGCATGCCAAAGTAAATTTCGTACATGGGCAATACAATATATATCATACATGTTGGTGAATTACCAATAAATAAAACTGTCATAATTTATTAAATATTTTTTTTTAACCATTTTAAAATGTCAATCATCCACATATTGTCCTATATTTTACTTCTTAAAGAAGAATGTTTGAGGAGTCATAATAATAAGGCTGTATGTTATAGATATTTACTTAAAATTACAATTAAAAGAGTATTAGTTTTATTTTAATGTAATTCCGTATTTCCTAAAGGAAGTTAACCTTTAGTAAAAAAGGGGCACAGCTAATGTCGTTCTCCTGGAAGTGTTACATTTAAAGTTTCAGCTAGAAGGTAGTCACAGGTTAGGCATTTTTATAGTGACTTATAGTGAAGTGTAGTGAAGTGAAGAATTTTTGTATTGTCCTTATTCTCATGACTGATTTAATCACTACAAGAGTCCCAGAGTGCCTGCATTAGGAAAGGAGGTCTTTATTTAACTACCCTAAATGAACTCAGCTCTGTTGTCCAAGGTGACGCTCTGTGACAAATTGAGATGGGAGGTTTCTAAGGACGGGAAGATCGTGAGGAGAAACACGCTTTGAGGCCTGGCCTGAGAGGAGACAGCAGTCACATAGTAGGGCACAGTAAACTCTGATTTTTTTTTTCTTCCAAAGATGAGTTTTGCCCCTGAGGTGCCAAATGTCCTACAAAGTCACCATAGGACAGCTACAGCAGAGTGGTAGCTCTGAGGGTCTGCCATGCTGCAGAAATGAGCAAACATTGATGTGTGGCTGTGCATGAAACTAAACCAGCTGTAAACTGAGAAAAAGGTGAATGTGTAAAAATACAAATCTAGATTTATAAATGTTCAGCAATAATGAGCAAAACACAAGGGGTGCTGCTATAGGGCATTGTGGTTATTAGATTCAATTAGTTCATGGTGTTCTGGGTGATTGCTAGCCAGTTTAAATTAAAGTTAACATGAAACAGAAGTAATTAAAGATATTTTCATTTTTCATATTTCATTGTTCGATTTATCATGAAACAATTAATGCGGGCCAAGTCCAACCCCTGAAAAACAACACCACAACATAACCCCCCTCCACCAAACTTTACACTTCAAACACCGTTCTCCTGGCAACAGCCAAATCCAGACTTTGCCATCGGATTACCAGACACAGACAGAGAAGTAGCGTGTTTTACACCACTGCATCAGATGCTTTGCAGTGCACTTGGTGATGTAAGGCTAGGATTCAGATGCTCAGCCAAGGAAACCCATTTCATAAAGCTCTCTACGCACTGTTCTTGAGCTAAAGGCTACATGAAGTTCGGAGGTCTGTAGCTATTGACTATGCAGAAAGTTAGTGACTTCTGTGTACTGTGTGCCAAGGCATGCGCTGACCCCGCTCTGTGATTTTACAACCCTTTTACATGAGTTGCTGTTGTTCCCAAATGCTTCCACTTTGAATATTTAGTAGCGAGGAAATTTCACAAATGGACTTATTGCAAGGTGGCAACCTATCGCGGTATCACGCTTAAATTCACTGAGATTCTGAGAGTGACCCATTCATTTACAAATGTTTGTAGAAGCAGACTGCATGCCTAGGTGCTCGATTTTAACACTTCTGTCACGCCGCACTCCACTTTATTCCTATGGGTGACGTCAAGCGAATTTAAAGCAGCACTAGGTAACTTTTCAACCTTCATAATATATTTTTTAAGACTCTTGTGATGATAAATCGACTTACAATAGGTTGAATGCCATAGCCTGATGGGGTCTATATCGTTTTTAATCGTACTTTTAAACTTCGGGTTTCGGGTAGTAACCCGAGAACAAAAAGAACTACAAAATTTGACTGCTTTACGGCATATACGTCACTTCCACCAACACCCACACTTCCTTAAATTCGGACGTGCGAGCCCAACTTTGTTCGTCGGATAATATAGTCATGTCCGAAGCAGCCCAGACACATAAGAAAGAAAAGGTTTTGTTGGAGGAAAGCAATAAGAGGAAACGAAAAAGTGATGGGATTAAAGGCAGGAAGAGGATCAAAATGTGACCAGCGTTTGCTCGTCGGCGTGAGCTGAAGGAGGCTTGCCCGACCGATGCTGTCCTGCTTGTTATGGTGAGCTACCACTCAAACATTGAACTGAAGTATCATATAGATTCTGTAAAACGGTAACCAATAGACTACTATAATGACGCTGGCTTGTAAACGTGAGCATCGTGATTATTTGGCGTTTGAAAAAAATAAAACCCATGAAATTATATTCATATGACATGCTGAAGCATATGCCACTGACTGTAACGTTACCTGGGATGAAGAAATTTCACACGCGACGCCAGAAGAACTCATCTTGCAGTGTTCAGGGGAACTGTTAGTGCTGCACCGACCCGCGGGACGCTTTTATGAAGTTATTTGGCCCGCACCGCACCACTGTATATATTTTTACAACCCGCCGTGCACCCACGACCATTAAATAGACATACGGGGTCCGCGGGTTATGAGACGAGCCACGCATCACTAGTTCAGGGCTATCAGGGTTGTCATGTCAACAAATGCACGCGCGATGGCATCCCCTGTTGTAGGATTACAGAGCTTACGACAGTAGTTGAGGACATTATTTTTTCCAAACTGTAGGGGACCAAAAGTAGCCAAGTGCGGCTTTAACGCGCCCGCACAGCAATCCGGGAAGGCAGCGCTGCATTTGAACTAATTTGAACGCAGAAATGACGGGAAGCGGCACAACATCACGCTTCAGTCGTGTCGCAAAAGTGGATCTCCACGGTCACTGCTGTCACAGGACTTCCCGAAATCAAGTGTGTTTTTGACAGAGCGGTCCCAACGATAAAGGTTCACGGTCGTGCAGCAGGCAGTGAGTAAAACTGCTTCAAATGTCTATGTTGTTGGCTATCGTCGCGTAAGTAAACATCAGTAAACAACACGATCGTGTATAGTTAATTTTTTAATGAGCATTCCATTTATGGTATGGTTTGTGTTTAAATAAATTTGTTTAGCTGACCAATATAGGTGTCAGTTTGTTTATTGTAAAACCACCCAAACATAAAGCTAGGGGAAGTTCACACAAAGCGTGCTTTTTCATTCAAATGCGCTAGCGTTACTCCATTGTTGTTCTATGTATAACGTTACACTAGTCTGACATGCAAAACTGTTTTGCTTGCTTCTGCTAAGGTTTAGTCATATACAATAGTCCATAAACCAAATCATGTCATCATATACCACGGGTAAACCCACAGAAATGTTGTCAGGCCACTAAATACAGTACATACCACAGAGACGGACATCCTGCTGTTGCTGCTTCTCCTGTTCAATTTATTTCAGCCTCCGGATCTGATTCTGGATCATATATGTATTAGATGAGTCAGAATGTATGTAGCCATGGTTTATTATGGTAATGTTTTCTTTTCCACGCTTGAGGATGTCACAGGCAGCTTTAGGACGCTCTCAATGCAACAGCTGCGCGTGCTCGTCATTCTTTAGCTCCGCCCACACGATACTCCTCCATCCACTTGTTTTTTTCCGGAAAGACTCGGTGCAGCCTAGCTTTCTTTTATAAATATAATAAAACAATCGACTTTTCGAATGCAATACTACTCTATAGGTACTCAAGATTGACATGAGATTGACTTCACCCCCCCCCTTTAAAAAAAACTACTGTAAGGATTTACTAAAGACACACAGTGAAACATTTGCGCTGAAAAGGCATGGACACAGTTATTTTGCGGCTGACCTTATCGCATATGCATTTGTAGGAGTTTCAATTTTAGGTGCTAAATGTATGGGAGGAGAATATTTAAATGAATCACGCAAGGTAATTTACTTAGATTTGCACTGGTCAATTTAAAGGTGTTTGCGTGGTTATTTATCTGCAAAAAATGCAGATGCTAACGGGTAGATTGCATTGGGTTATTATGGAAATTATCCAACTGAGTCTGCGTTCATTTATTCGTCATCAGTAGATCACATGCAGAACTTTTCACTCCCATCAGCGCTTTTATGGAAATGCACTTTCACGCTAATTTGCCCTGTTTAAATCTTGCCCATAGTGTATCTGTAATATTATGGTCTCCATGTAAAGTATGGGATAGGTTTATTGGATTTTTATACACATTTTATCATCCACCAGATAAAAATGTTGGCCTCATAACCAAAATGATCTCTTCAAATTAAAACGAATTAATCAGAATTCTCCACCTTTCAATCCAATCAGAAAACCTCACTGTAGAATGCATACCACAATTATCTGCCTCTAAACCACAGTTCAGCAGTGAAAAGAGTACTGTTCTGTTTTTTTTTTTTTTACTACAGGCTGTCAACAGCAGCATGTACAAAACTCACTACAGATACCGATCTTAATCCTTGAGCCCTGTTTGCCACAGGCAGAAGAAGAACGACACAAGCTAAAATGTGGGCCCAGGTGTCACGGACTGCAGGACAATGAAAAGGGTGAAAAAGAAAATTAAATACTAGGTCAAGATAAATGTAAGTGTGAGAGAGGTCATTTGAGAAAAGAGATGAAGGAACAATGTTTGAGACAGAGACAGATGAAGACAGAGATGGCTGTTATTTTGATAGAGACTCTAGCTAAAAGAACTGCAGCTGTTTACCAAAATGCACTGTTGTATTCAGATAAAAAGTCATGACATAATAGACAGTCCTATTTAACTACGTTTACACTCAGAGCCTAAAATGAACACTCTCTAAGCGCCAAATGCAGATACAAATCTGCAATGGCGAGTATATGAAACATTGTCAGTAGCCAGGTAGCCAGTAATAATTCTTGAATTTTAACAATGCAATATTGTGACAACAGGAATATATGAACAAACATGAATGACATTCTGTACAGTTGACGGGTCAGTGGTGCATCATCATGAAAGTTTCAGCCTTTCCTATGTTCAAGTGCTGGAGCGCGAGGAAGGGAATTCGTTACACAGTAATGAATTGAATCTGTACAGAAGAACGCCGGGGGCCACAATGAACTAAAAAATTATATATATCCAACTTGCTGCACATATACGATGAGAAATCGTTGTGTGGGAGGAAACCAGAGACGAAACACACATGCATTGTAGATTGGCACGTGGAATGACACAATACCCAATCAGAAAGCAAAATGATGGATGACGTTAGCATAACACAACTTCATCCAAACCTTTTTCTTTTTTTCTGTGAAGTTTCTGTAAAAAGCTCTCCAAACAGTATTATCATCATTTCTTCTTGCCTGTCGACGTCTGCCATGTTTGTTTACTCTAAAGTCACGTTTGACTGTAAGAGATTTTGTGAGATTTCCAGTGTTCATAGTCGGGACTCTGGTTGTTTGTGAATGGAATCTGTTAGTGTGTGGTGTGCTGTCTTGGACAAATCGCAGGACTCCACATACGATAAGAACAAAACTGTTAAATCTATAATTTTTCATCATCATGTTTGTGGTCTCTCACATTTTGAAAATCTAATAAGAGTTTAAAAATTTTAGTGTAGGCCAGGCTTTAGATATAATGATATACTTCTAGAGTCCTCATTTTTTAGTTATCATTTGTCTAATCAATTGTTATCAGGACAAAAATATATAGTTTAAGAAAAAATACAAAGTATAAAGTTTAATGGCTGGTAAATAATATTATAGCCAGCCATTTGCAGGTGCAGCAGGGATGGTAAGAAAATAAAAACAGAATGAATGGCAAAAGGTTATAGCGATTCTCCATTTGCCCTGAAGTGAGAGATCTATGATGTGTGACATTTTAACTGCACACTATCACTCTATTACACAAAAACAAACTCAACACTGGCACAGCACAGGGAGCAGGTATGTAAAATGAAACAAAACTGCAGAAGAGAGATAGTGTTGCAGAAGGTACTGCTTTTATTACCTGGGGTCCAGGAGGCACTTCAGAAACTGGAAAACCAAATAGTCATCCTGCAGACACAGAGAGCTCAACATCAAAATATGATTCACTTTCAAACAGATTGCAGTCATGTAGAAGTACAACCTTGGGATCTTGTATCAATATACTGCAAATATTGTTCATTTGCTTCAAATATGAGATAAGTGGGTTTACTAGAATACAGCCAGATGAAGCTAGATAAATGTCTTAAAGATATAATGTTTGAAATTAGATACCATGTACATCAGACATTTTAGTGTCCAAGCACACACTAAAAGTATCCAGCATGTGGCCTTTGATGTTTTAGCCTTCAACAAGAAGTCACAGACTGCAGTAAGACTCTAGTTATAGTGGGCACTTGTAAGATTAGTTACAAGTTGCATAAACTAGCAGTTAGCCAATTTGTTTCTAGTAGGGGTTGAACGAATAATCAGTTTTGCGGATTTATCTGCACAGATAACCGAATGCTAGAAAAGTGTATACCGATAATTTGCTGCATCCATTGCTGAAGCGGCTGAGAAGGGTCTGCTGTACAGTACGAAAACAGCCTCTAGAGGCGAAATAAAAACGTACTGACACCTTGTGGAGTTTGATTTGACACGCGACACGTTTGAAACTGCACAGAGCGGCACACTTCAGATATGGCTTTGAAACATAGACAACGGATTATGCATTAGTGGAGAACAGCAGTATTTTTGGTGTCAAGGCTAAGAGGATGCTAACATTAGTTAATATTTAGATTAAAACAATGTGACAAAATATATGCAATTGGGACCCAAGTGTCTAAAGGGATACTTCACCACTTTTCATATTAAACTATGTTATTCCTAGGGCTGGACGATATGGCCAAAATTTATATCACAATATATTTCTTAATTTTGGTCGATACGATATAATTTCGATATCGATATGAACTATATAAAAGCTTTAGAAAAACTACCAAGAACTGCCACAAAGGATGTCTGTAGGCTACCTACAAACTTCTGAAAAATTAATTTGCAAAGTCTATGAAACCTCCTCCTATAAAACTATATAATATTTTAGAAATAAAAACGGCACAAATAAATGAATGTTCACCTTTTATTTGTATTTAGCCTTTATACGAACAAGAAATGTGAAATCACCGTCAAATAAACATAAGACTCTCACTTCGCAGACGCAGTTTATTGAGCATTTTCTTTTAAGTTTTAAATTTCAGTGAAGAACGATTCATAGCGCTATATTCTCCTTTTATGCAAAACTATAGACCTTTATCTACTGATGCACAAAAAATAAATAAAAGAAGACTCAATTCAGTGGCCTATTTGTGCTCTGTTTGAGATGAGTGCCTTCTGCTTTTTGCAAGGCTTAAAACACGAGCAAATGATACATTTTCGTGAAGCCATGTCTGACCGTCTTTCACAAGCTTTGAAAGGTCTAATTTATATTTAGAATTTCTATCTTTATCTTTCACGAAGAATAAAGTCTGCATTCATAATGCGCACCATTATGAATTCCCATGCAGCCGCGCCCACATGGATTACACTTTCACTTTAGAATGAGTATCAATTTGGGAGCAATCTGATTGAATGGTGTGTTTAATATTAACATCAATAGCCTACTGTTCTTAATGAAAAACAGAACAGAAGCCTACAGTAGCCTACAGTAGGTACAATGACAAGCTTGTTTAAATAGGCGCTTTTACATTTAGTTTTGAAACTGAATCTTCCGCCGTGTGTCAGCTTCTCACTCGTGATAAATGAAATCTGATTCCTGCCGCTGGTCTGAGCTCAGTTCATGGCGTCTGTTCACTAACTGAACGAAATTATATTTATTTATTAGGCTACTGTAAAATAATCAAAACGATATCGATGCCTGTTTATGATTTCATACAGCTATATATCTATAACAAAGTCTTGACATCATATCCGGGAGAAGTCAGTAAATTCGAGTAAAATCACAGGCTTATCCCGTGCGAATGCGCCACGCAATACTCAGATGTGGGGGAGTAATTTCTAAATCACAGAGGTCCCTAGATAATAATCCCGTGCGAATAGTGCTTTAGATAGCCGAACCAATTCCACGCCACTAAAGAAAGTTAGTCTTTCTTCTCTTATCAACTATTTCTTTCTCCTTAGTGGAAGCTCGTTCAGTCACATTTGTGTTGCGGTCAGGGAAAATCTTTTTGTAGCTAAAACTTGCTGCGTTGGATCTATCAGCCTACTACTGCGGAGCACTGGCTGCGTGTCCATGGTGTACGTCATCACGCAAGAAGCCAATCGTGTTCTGCTCTTTCTGATGGCTGCGCCCTGAACGTCAGTAGGTGAGGAATGCTGTAATGTATATATCGAAATATCGGAAATGTGTTTAAAAATCATATCACCGTTATTGAAAAAAAAAATATATTGCGATATATATTGATATTGAATTATTGTCCAGCCCAAGTTATTCCCTTAACTAAAACGAGTTGATACATACCTCTCTCGACTGAGTGCGTGCAATTAATCGCTCTGACGCACGGTGACGATCTGAAACATCCCGACTGAAACATCATCCCTCACATCTCCCTCTCCACCTCTCATTTCTGTCAATAGTGGTGAGGGGGAGATGTGAGGGAGGATGTTTCAGATGGGACTTTTTACTGTGCCGAGTCGAAGTACTCTCAGAAGTGCTCTTCCGCCATACATTATAGTTCTCCTTTTTAATCCGCTTAGAAAACAGCATGCTTTATTTTGTGTCACCATACTTGATCGGTCAACTATTTGTGTAACTGTATTTAAATAGGGAAAACGTGGAGGTGTTTGGTCGCTTCTAACTTGATCTCTGTTTGGTACCATAGTGAATGAACTGGGCTTAGTGGGCTAAGCTAAATGCTATCAGAATGTCACCGCTCGTCCGAGTGATTAAGTGCACACACTGAGACGAGAGCGGTATGTATCAACTCGTTTTAATTTAGGGAATAACATAGTTTAATATGAAAAAGCGGTGAAGTATCCCTTTAATGTCATGACTGTCACCATCTATTTGCCACAGCTGGTCACTTGTTATGCAGCAAAGTTAAATATTTAAAGCTGGTGACGTGAGAAAGAAAATTGATATGTTCATGCAGCTGAGAGAAACACATTAACAAATCAGAAACGCATTTGTTTTCTTTTTTTATCATCACTGTAACACATATTTTGTTGTTTTGATTAGATATTCACCAAAAATGTATGCACCTTCTGATGGAAATAACATCACAACATATATTTCCATCACAAGGCGCATCAACTTTTGGTTAAGAAAGCACTCTGTAAAGTCTAAACGATTTTCCATGAATTTAAGGTCTGGACTCAGAAGTGTAAATTCAAGTTCACATTCACAATCCATTCTTTCACAATCTATTCACAATCCATTCTTTCACAGTTTGAGCCAGATGAATCTTGATATTATCATCCTGGAATATGGCCATGATATGTCTTCCATGGTTTTTTAAGAGATGAAAATCTATACACTCCATTAATTAGGTTTAGAAGAACTGTGTCCAAACTTAATATGCTCGAAAAATAATGATCACTGCAATAACGATCCAATCATAGATTCACTATTTTAGGTGTTATGTTGGTTTTCATTCTGTAACCATTTGAAAAACTACTGGTTAATTCATTATCAGCCAGCATTATCCAATTTATGTAGCTGGCTTATATTTAAGGTAATCTTTTTTGTTACAGAAAAGAAAAAGAAAAGACTAACTTGTAAGTGTAGTCTAAGCAGTTCATGCAAATGGCCACAGATTCCAGATTTAAACTAATTTTGAAAGAAAGAAAGAAAGAAAGAAAGAAAGAAAGAAAGAAAGAAAGAAAGAAAGAAAGAAAGAAAGAAAGAAAGAAAGAAAGAAAGACAGAAAGAAAGAAAGAAAGAAAGAAAAGTTAAGCTTCTTACACATACACAAAGAACAAGTCACAGGTCTATTAATTTGCATTTACTTAATGCACTTGATGCATTTTGACAGAGTATCAGGTTGTTTTGTCCTTATATACAAATTTTATGGTTATAAACAGAACGTGTGAAAAGAGTTTTTCCTTTAACATCCCAGTCAAGCTGTCAACACAGCACCTGATTACTGAGATCTACTCTCCTGCAAAAACTTCATTTATTATAAAAAAAATCTGCATTGGGAAAACATCTTTTTGGTAATAATGGTTGATATATAATGATGACAATTTGTGAGCATGCAGAACTCTAAAGCACGTGGAGAAAGAAAATTCTGGAAAATTCGGACTAACTTAACGTTGATTGGCCATTGTGTTCACAAACTCAACAGATATGGCTGTGATTGGCTACAATAATCAACATGCTGTAAAAAGAAACCTCTGATCTTCAGAGTGCTTGCGTAGATACACACAGAGGCTTTTAAAAACAGCTGCCTATCAGCGGGAACCAAATATACCTGTTAATACTGGTACAGTAGAAATGCGACCAGAAATTCTGCTATTATCACTTTTTTTATTTTTTTATTTCAGTACCGACCTGGTAACAAAGAACCAGCACTTTTGACATTTTTTGTGTGCGTGAGAATGCACTGCAGCTACAATCTAGGAGAAAGATGACAGTAGCTGCGTTTCCATTACAGATTTGTGAAAAACTTTTGCGATATTTCTTAAATGTCGATAAAAAACTGTTGCGAAATGACAGCGTTTCCATAGCTGCAGTTATGCGACTAAAACATATTACTTTCCTCTCGCGATAGGTCAGTCCAAAATGATGGCACTTGGTAGGTTTGTATATCCTATCCATCACACTAGCCATTATTTTTATTGGAAGGAGACATATGTGTTATCCAAGCACTAATGGCAAGGAAAGCCCCTTTGGTTACTTAAGCAGCACGGATATGAGGTGTGTGTGTGTGTGTGTGTGTGTGTGTCAGATCTGCTTCAAGGTCTTCATGATAATGTAGCATTTCTGTGTTTAGAATCCAGTATTACTGTAATCCTATATTGTTTTTTATGAGTTTAATAAAGAACTCCATCTCGTCTTCTCTCCAAACCGAACCATCATCTGTAAAGAATGATCGCCTTTTAAGCGCGGCAGGTTGAGCATATAGAGTAGAGCGAAATGTTTGAATTTGCATGTTAACTCAAATGTTTTATTTTTATTTTTCCACTTTCGTTATTTTGGCTAGATATTTCGTTTGATTGGCATTTGAACTGAATTTAGAAATGCTTTGGAAAAGAAAAAAATGGCATTTAATAAACGAAATTTTTTTTTTTGAAATGAAGACAGCGTTTGGAGTGAGTGCATGCAAAATAATTAGTTCCCTGAGTCCACAAATAAAAATAGACAGTTTATAGTTTATAATTATGTCTTGAACTCATCTGTAGAGCTAAAAATGACAAGAGTATTGTAAATTGTTTCATCTCTCTTAAAGGAAGAAGGAAAAAATGAGAACGTCGGCGCTTTTATCGGCCAAGGGTTAAAGAAAACAGCCTAACTACGAAACTAAATAGGCTGCGTTTAGGCCTAAACATTAGCCTGTAATATTATTATTTTAATGTATATGTTGGTTATGAAAAGTGAGCAGCATGAGTAAGAATCGCAATATGTTTGAGATATGGGGAGTCACATGATTTTGATCACTTCGAGTTTTATTTTCTAGAAAGTCTTTCTTAAAAAATATATTTAGTTTTCTATAAATTGTATTTTTATTTTGATCGATGTTTCATCAATTAATTGCCTGTTTATTAGATAAGAAGCAAACTAAGATCGTCTGGAATGGATTGACGTGCGTAACTGGCCTGTTTCCTCTGCCTTTGAGTAAGGCTGAAAATACAGGCTAGCTCTTTCTGCTTTAATACATTTCTTGAATATATGTCTTAATTACAGTATATATAGCCTGTAGTCCTTATTAGGAGAAAATATATGTCCTTTTAACTACATTATCTTGTTATTACGACACAATTGAGTGGAAAATATAATATATAGGCCCTATGTTGCAGCAATGCGTCACCGCAACAGGTGACATGTAAATGCGGAAAAAACGTTTCCATTGCAGTTTTGCGAAAATATCCTTTTTCGAATCGCCTGAAAAACCACCTCATGAGAGCGTAAAAACTTTTTTGCGATATATGGGAGTTTTTGCGAAATTGCCACGTTTCCATTGGGCGTATTTTCAATTCGCAATTTCAATTTGCGCAATTTGAAGGGTAATGGAAACGCGCTTTGTGAGTCTTTAAATTTGAGTCTTAAGGTGTGTGTGTGATTGGCTTAAATAGAGAAAATCGGTTTACACGAACACACTTTATCATGGGTACAATACTGCATTTTCCTTTTACCATTATGTGTAAGAGTTACTTTAGACTAGTTTATCTGAGATGACTGGAAAGTTTTGAAGCAGAACACTCTTTTCATCTCCAGTGTGACATAAAATGGTTAACCCTGAGCATGTCCTGGGTCTGGCCTATGAGAGTAAACATCTGCTTAGTTAGAACATTAATATTCATGTCATTCTCATTTTCATCACTTTACCAAATGCTCCAGACTTTAATGAAGCACAAATCATTAAAACAGCATTAATGTTATTCTCACACTAGTCTTTGACTGTGAAAAAAAATCTTAACACTTGTTTATTTTCCCCTCATTCCCCTCGTATCTTCTTCTCATCGGCACATATGTTTGCACAAGCAGGCTTTTCAATTAGCACCTTTCTGACAGTGTGCGAGAGATAACGCAAACCCAATTACACACAGTGCTGCAGATAGAGCCTAATCCATTTACTGACACACAAACACACACGCACACACACGTGGGCCTCAGGGGGGCCTCTTCCCTCTCACAGACATTCACTGACACTATCTTAAGATGAGTGAATAGGAGCTGAGACAAGGCACATACACATTAACACACACACCAAAGGGGAATCAAACACACAATACAACACTGACAGGCTCCTTTAGAAATGCTTCTACAAACAGACAGTCAAATGAAAACAGTCTGTTGAAAGAAAAATGGTGTCTATGTGACAGAGTGCATTATATTTAAGTCTCTCTGTATTTTTCAGCGAAAGTAATAATTGTTCTGATGAAATGTAACATAATGTAGAATGCAATCAGAAAACAGCATAGGGTAGGTAGATTTGAACCTTCATCTCAATGTTTCTGGAAACTGTGCTAACGGGATAGCGGAGCTTAAACAAGGCAACGTCATGTCAAAATAGAGACCGTTGACATACAGCAATGTTGCATACCTGCAGAGATGTGATGATAGACTGCACCTCATCTGCAAAGTGCACCATCACCAACTCTGCGGTCTTAGCCGAGTTAAAGCTGACCAAATCCTGCAAGAGAAAAATAACGAGAAGAGCCGATGAGAAAATATAAAATCAGGTTTCATCAATGTGGTCTTTACAGTATGGGTCCCAAAAGGACTACTAGTGAAAATACATAATTCTTTTAAATAAATTTGTCTTTGATATCATTCCCATATTAATTTCTTATTTGTATTTCTTATTTTGGCATGTTGCCCTGAAAAGCCTTATATATGAATAGTCCAAAAACGTTTTTTATTGAACCATTAGACAAACTCTAAAAAAAGAGTGTTATGTATATGAGAGTATGATATGGTAGAATATTGAGCAAAATACTGAGAAATTAGCAAAACTATGCAATCTGGTGCAGTTGCTAGTAATTATATGGCCAAATGGTAAGATGCAATTCTGGTAGCTTGTAATGTATATCATTGAGATCTTTATAACATTAAAGCAGACTACTTACATAAAATACACATAAATATCAGTTGTCACTCTATATTTCTTTATAACATCTAAGAAATTATATTTAAATGCTTAGCTTTATGATCAAAGCTTGGTAGTTCTTATTGAGGGGGGCAAAAATATATAACACTGGAATACAAAGACGATTGAGAGATGTACAAATAAACTTTCTTCAACAGCCTGATGCATCATATTTGATAATCACATGTTTTTCATATTTTCTATGTATCCATGACGTACAGATAATCAAGTGAACCTAATTTGCTTCAGTCCAGAAAGTGTTACTTGATATATTACTAACAATACAAAATGTATTCTTACAGTTTACATTGCCTTTTACTTGCTAAAAAAGAATGAAAGATCAGTCAGAAGGCATGTAGCAATTTGTGTACTGCTGGCATCTCAGCAAATTTTTGATCATGCACATAATTTGCAGGCCTGTATTGAATATGATACAGCACACTGTACAACATTATTGAAAAAATAAGTTACCTGGTTGCCTTAAAATTTTGAGTTCATTGAAATTCAAAATTTGAGTTAATACAAAGAACATTTTTGAGAATCGACAACCTTTATTCAAATATTATTAAAAGATTTTGTAAGAATATCAGGTAATTGTATGTTTTATTTGTGATGACGCAGTGAAACTTTGTGATTTTTTTTATCAAATTTTTGTGTGTGGTTCAAATAAAATAATATTTGGAGTTTCTGTTTATTAAACCAATTTCCTTCATATCAACTCAAATTTTTAATTTCAATAAACTCAAACTTTTAAGCAACCAATTTACTTACTTTTTTAAGTTAAACCAACAAATTTGTTTTACAGTGTAGTTTCGAACTGACAAGGACTACACAAGTTTGATCAAAATGATGATCCTGATGTCCAGCATGTTCAAAGAGCATCTTTTGTATAAATAAGCTGACATGGTCACTGTCACAATTTTGCAGCTCATTATTTTAATTTATCCTTCATGTTTCACATTTCTATTTTTAAAAAAAACCTAATTATTTCCATGTTAAAACCTAGATTTTTAATGTGGAATGAACTGAAAGGCTGATGAAGTGCTGTCGACTGATTTTAGTGCTCTTAATTTTAACAATCGGAGGAAGCCATTTGGACAAAGACCATTGACTTAAAGAGAGAGCCCGTCTGATGAGATTAGGGTCTGAAATGAGCTTTCTGAAGCTTGAGCTCTCTCTACATGCAGTGTGCTCTAGAGGAGGAATTATTTGAAGCCTTGTTTGACTCACCTTGATGTGTTGAAGGGCTTTGACCCACACCAAATGTTTCTCTTCTGAGCTGTAGCCCGGCATGGACAGAAGGTTATGGATGTAGTTGAAGAGCTCCTCCTGGAGTTAGAGATAAAGATTAAGTACAGGAATAACAGGAGTGAGAGGGAAGAAAATAATAAAAATCGAGGGATTGAGGTAAAGCACCTTTCTTAAAGGGTCTTTCAGGTAGCAGTCGACAATTTTGTCATAAAGGTGCCTTTTTTCATACATAAACTCACAGATTTGATAACTGAAACAAAAAGAGAGACAACAATAGAAAGGTTTGATCTTCAGTATAAAGATCACAATTTCAAATGTTTTCACCTTGAGGAAATCAATATGATACATTCAACTGCAGTCATTAAATGTATTAGGATTTTATAAGATTTTATGATTTAAATCCAACCTTGTGGCTTTTGAAGTCCAGCTTAGAGTGGATCACATCTGCTTAGCTATTTTTCCTGGTAGTAATTTAATGCGTATTTTTTTGACCATTTCCCATCATTATCCTTAAAGGTTATTATCATTACATTCTCATTACTTCAATAACACTGGCCTTATTTCAACAATCTGAGCGAGCGGCGCAGGTGCACTTTAGGGCATGTCCGAATCCACTTTTGCAAGCTTAACACCAGGCACATGGTCTCAAAGGGTTGTCTCTAATCTCTTAATAAATAATTAGTTTGTTTGAGGTGTAACATGTTATAAACCAATCTGTGTTTGGAGCTTGCATTATGGTGGAGTCACCATTTACATGGCGGAATTTGTGAGCGTACAGACTGAACACTTCTCCAGAAAGGAATCCTTTTATTTTTTTATATTTTTAAATATTTAAAAATGTTTGTGCGCTGCTGCGCTGTGTGTGTAACAAGCAGAGTGTACGCGCATTGTGGACCCGCCTATAGCCGCATATTGCTAATGCGCCCTTTAAATACCACAAAAAATACTGCACTATTGGCTTTAGAGCAGATTTCAGTGAGTCAATGGCACAGTCGTTTTACTTTGCCTCAAAATAATAATGGGCCAGCAATGAGGCGTGCAAATGCATTTGCTATTTACACTACGTGGCACTGAACGTGAAAATGATAACTGCATCATCACTTGCAAAACACTTGCGTCGTGCCTGGCGCTGCATTGCACTGGTCGTATTATAGAGCCCAATATTTTACTGTAATACAAATAAAAAATACTGAAAAGTAAAGTTTATTTTAAATCAGCATTAAGGCAGTGCAAACAAACTGCAAACAATACTGTTAAAAAGTTTAGGATTAGTAAAATATTTTCATGTTTTTGAAAGAAATAGTTTTTTTTTTTGGTCAGTGTTATTATTACAATTTGAAAATTACAGTTTCCTATTGTCAGCAATGTAGAAAACAGTTGCACTGCTTAATATGTTTTGTTGAAATGCTTTTTTCAGGTTTGTTTGATGAATACATGTTTGATTAATACATCCAATTCTCACTTTGGTAACACTTTAGAACAATGATCATTACTTAACTACATTAGTTAACATGAACTAATAATGAACTGCACTTAAAAAACATTTATTTATTATAAAACAATTTAAGTTTATTTCAACATTTACTAATACATTATTAAAATCTTGTTAACATTAGTTAATGCAACGTGAACTAACATGAACAAACCATGAACAGCTGGATTTATATTAACTAACATTAATAAAGATGAAAAAATACAGTAACATATGTACTGCTCACGGTTAGTTCATGTTATTTAATACATTAATAGTAAAGCTAATGCTAACTAATGACCATTATTCTAAAGTGTTACCCTCACTTTAAATTATTAGCTATGCAATTTCCCTCAGTATCCTAATTACAGCTTATTATTAGTTAGTAACCTAGTTGTTAAATTGAGTTTTTGGGTAGGATTAAGGAACATCATAAACAGCCAAAATCCTAATAATGTGTATGGTAATAAGCAACTAGTTACTAGTGACAATTGGACCCTAAACTAAAGTGTTAGTTAGTTGGGTAACACTTTGGTATAGAGAACACATATTCCCTATTAACTACGACTTAATAAACTCCTAATTTAATTGTTAGTACAGTAGTTTTTGTAGTATTTAAGTTTAGGTATTAGGTAGGATTAATGGATGTAGAATAAGGTCATGAAGAATAAGGCATTAATATGTGCTTTATAAGTACTAATAAACAGCCAATATCCTAGTAATATGCATGCTAATAAGCAACTAGTTAATAGTTAATCACTGAACCGTAAAATAAAGTGTTTTATATATATATATATATATATATATATATATATACACACACACACACACACACACACACACATATAAGTAGTCTTAGTCTATAGTCTTTTTTTATTTATCTTTATTTTCTTTCAGTAAAATAAAATTTCTAATTTCTTTCTTTTGAATTCAGGGTGAAATATGATCCGGAAATAATCTTGTCAGGTTTCATTAGATTCACCCACGTGAATTCTGTCAAGTCATTCTGGCAAGTAAATGTATAACTACATTTATGTATCTGTAACAGAAATGTTCTATTACAGTAACCCAATTAAGGTGCATATTAGTGAGTTGACTCTACAAGGTAAATTAAATTTATCAACCACATTTCCATAGAATAATCAAATATATGTCACCTCGAATCATATGCCGGTCCCTTTTAAATGATGATTTGTTATGATCTATGAATGGCCTGTTTATGTTGTACTGCAGAAGATGGATGATCTCGTTAAAAAAAAAATAATAATAATTTTGACTATAAAGTTAAAACTTCAGCTGTATATTTGTTTGGTGGATGAAGCTAAACTGTTCTGCTTTCTGATTGGAAAATTTCTTACAACTCCGCCTTCTCTGCGAGGTCAAGGAGACGCCCCTCATCAAACTGGACCACACCACCAACCTGCAACAGCTCCAGCAGAACCTGACACAACCAATATCACCACATAATATGACCTAATCAATCAAACTTTTAATGAATCTGTAACTAACAAATATGAAGCACAGTTTTAAGACAGATGATATGTTTATACCTGCTGTCTTTCTGTATGTCTAGAGTCATCATCTGGACTACATAGAAACTCTAGAACCTGAAAAGACAATGAGCAACAGATAAAAGACATTTCAACAAAACATATTTCCATGTAGGAAAGGTAGAATAATACTGAATCACATATGACAACTTTACTGACAGTAGCTGAAAAACTTCCAGACTAAGGCCCCAATGCAGGGTGCAAAATCATGAACTATTTAGCATGCAGGGAAAAAAAGCATAACGCTTCTAATGCATGAGAGCTATTTTTACACAAGCTGCTAATTGCCTTTACCAAAACTAACACCTTTCTAGAAATCTCTTGCTGTTACCATTTTAGCTCTGATAAAAAAAAAAAATTCAGAAGGCTGTAGATAGAAAAGGTGAGGCACTGAAAAACGGACATATAAAAAAAAGCAGACAGACACTTTACCTGGTCAAACAGCTTCCGGTTAACAAAGAGGGTATTATCAGGTTTGGCAAGTTGTCGTGCCAAGAAGGTGAAAAGACAGCCGACCTGAGATGGGGTGAAGTCGGAATTGTCCACCATAACCTGGAAAAGTACGTGCACATGTACACACACACACACACACACACACACACACACACACACACACACACACACACACACACAGGGAATTTGTTAGTGTGTATATACACTGTAAAAATGTTTTTCTGAAGTTGTAAATAAAACAGATTGTTGAAGAATGTTTTGCAAGAAAATACTATTTCAGTCTTTCTACTTTGTAGTCATGTTTAATTCAATGTGTCTTGTCCAATGAAAGTTTTTCCTTCACGTTTCAGGAGATTCAAAAGAATAAACCATGGTAAGCCGTACAATATTTAACAGTCTCGTAACTATGGTGCAGGATCTTTTTATCGGGTTATTGATAATGTTTCTGTGCACGCTCTACTGAATGTTGGATAAACAAGTTAACATGTTACCGAGTTAATTGATATATCCGAGCTAACAGTCATTGGCAAATCACATGTGTTAGGCTTGTTTGACATATTCAAACGACAGACATTTAATGTAAATCTAAGCGCTAGAACTGCTTTTGCAGATTAAAAGAAAACTGTGGAGTCAGTGTCCTTGGCTTATGTTCAGATATTTTTACTGAACACAAAAGTATTAATACCTCACATATAAATTACAGTCTTGTAAAACCAAATAGTAAGCAGTCAGAAATTTTAGTAAAAAGGTTTGTAGTAATTCAAAATGTACTTGGAAATCTGTTTGAGAATAATGAAAAAATAAATTAGTATTATCTTAATTCACCAACACTGACACATGCTTTCTATAAATCACTCACTCAAGGGAGTTTTAGTGAAATCTAATCTAAGCAGAACATCTAAAAGAGCTTTCTTACCTACTTTTTTTTAATGGTGGATTTCTGTAAAATGGTTTGAGAATGACAAGCACTTCAGTTTTGCTGATTTTTTGGCATAGCTATGAGGGATCCCATGGGGGCCTGGTTATAAGGTTATGGTCTCTGTGTTTTATGAATGAACAAATGATTACAGACGGGGGGGGAGAAAGAAAGAGAGAGAGGTGGCGAGGGAGAGAGAGAGAGAGAGAGAGAGAGAGAGAGAGAGAGAGAGAGAGAGAGAGAGAGAGAGAGAGAGAGAGAGAGAGAGATGATTGATGATGATGATTTGAGTTGCTGAGGACTCTTGAATAAGCTATGGTGAGAAAAGGGAGGAAGACTTCAGGACTGAGCCGGTTCTGCGGCAGAAAAAAATATGATCCCATTAAAATGATTTACATTCCAATGACAAACCCTTTTTACACAAATAAGGGGAAAGGTGTGTGTCTGTGTGTGTGTGTGTGTGTGTGTGTGTGTGTGTGTGTGTGTGTGTGTGTGTGTGTGTGTGTGTGTGTGTGTGTGTGTGTGTGGGCCAAGCCTGCAGTGCCCCTCTCAGAAAACGAAACTTTCGCGCCTCGATCGCCCCCCCGGTGACCGGTCCCAGTATAGTTGCCCCTCTGTGTTTTCTAATGGACGCGAGGCAAACTAAAAAATAAAATTACACCTCAAATATTTTTCCCCCAAAGTTAGTTTATGTCACTGAAGGCAGTTATCATCACAATGATTTCATTTCAAGTGTTCGTTTTTAAAATAAGGTGCTATAAAAATGGGGGTGTGACGTCCTGATTGACAGCTGAGATCGGCGTCTTCACTGAGTGAAGTTGTCACTGAGGCACTAAAGGAATTTTTTCTGGATTTTTTGGAGCAGATTGGAGCTTTAGCTTTAATTTCTACATTTCCATAACTGTTTATTTCACACCCACATAATTAATTGTTCTGCGTCTGTGAGAGTGTGGGCGGGCTTTTGATATCGCAGCAGTACTTCCTGCTCTACTTCCTGCTCTACTGTGCAACTCCGGTCCCGAAATCGCTACGGCGCAGACTCGGTCCAAGATGTCAGCGCCGTGCAGGCTGCCTGAAAGCTTCAAATCGGCCAAGTGGAAACTGATGATGTCGAGTCTATGGTGTGGGCATGTTTTTGTGTAATATGAGGACACAAATGTGTATAATGACATGGATATGACACATGTATTACAAGGAGAGAGTGAAATATGTGGACGTTATTTATACGTTATTTCACAAAAACAAACGTGTGTGTGTGTGTGTGTTTTAGAAGGGTGAAAAACAGAGTGTGAAATATGTTTCATTTACCTTTAGTAAAATGTCCACAATCCTTTGCTGATACTCCAGAGCCTGTTTGTCATTCTTGAAGTCCTCAAATGTCTGTGAAGCGAGGAGATTTTAACATTCAGATCGGATTAAAGGGCATAGAACAACAGGACACCCTGACTAGAATGT